>NC_086322.1:214762813-215066980 GCF_036172605.1 Pelobates fuscus
ACAGTGCATTCATATAGTCTAATGTTGTCAAGGTGTGTGGTAATTGCATTCAATAATGGAGGATCCTTTTGTAGCCACATCTTGGCTATGGCTGTTTATACTGCCATGGTTATATGGAAGAGGAGGTATTGAAGGGATTTTGAAAGGTCCCGTGGTATGTGTTGTAAAAGGAATATCTCAGGTTTGAATTCTATGTCCACCTTTCCTATTTGGTTGACAAGGGATTGTATAGTCTTCCATAGTTTTGTGATGGCAGGGCATGACCACCAAATATGTATAACGTCACCCGTGTCATGACCACAGCGCCAACATGCTCCTGTCTGTTTCGGGTCAATGTGTTTCAACCTGTTGGGTACCATATGCCATCTATACAGCATTTTTCTAGACAGTTCTATGTGGGTTGTGGATAGTGTGAGGTGTTTGTGTGCCACAAAGCTCTTCTGCCAGTTTTCTTCTGGCAATTGTCTCCCTATATCCTGTTCCCATTTTTTTATGAAAGTCAGGTCCCGTATCTTTTTCGCGGGTAGATAGCTGCTATACACTTTGGAGAGTATACCAGATGTTTTTTTAGTTTTAGTACATAATTGTTCTAAGGCTATCATATTCCTCTTTATGTCTGTGGTGTGTGTTGATCCCTTATTTCTCCCAATCCATGAAATTATTTGTCTATGTGCATATTCCGCCGTGATTGGCAACTTATACTTTTTTTTGTAGTGAGGCGAAGGTTATATATTCTTCTTTATCCCTAAGTTGGTATACGTGAGTTAGGCCTGTGTCAGCCCATTTCCTTATATTTAGATGTGGGATCAAGACTTCAAAAGAGCGTAGGAGCATGTTTGGGAGCAGCTCCTTATCAAGATTTAGGAATTTGGTATATTTATCCCATTCTTTTAGGGTTAAGGATGTTGTGGGAAGAATTTCATTGAAATGTTTCCTATGTGTTTTGCTTATTCCTGCCAAAGTTGTAATTTCGTATCCCTCTGTGTGCGAGGCCTCCAGATGTACCCACGCCGGACTGCTGTCTTTAAACGATGAAATGGTCAAATGGCCAAGCAATCCATCTGATATTTTTTGATATGCTATTTTATGATTAAAGCAGAGGTGATAATGTTTCCAAGCATTGTAGAGATGGCCATAAAAGTGTCTCTTGTGTCAATTATTTTTATCTTTGCATGTTTTTATTCTCTGACCATCCTATGGGTTCTGCATCTGTATCTGCTTGTGTTGTAAGTACCTGATTGTGTTTGTATGCATTCAAAATCTTTCTCAGATTGTGGGTATATTCTTATACCCCTCACTGCAGATTATGAAGTTGCAGTAAGTGTGACTGGCAGAAGAGGGCTATATTAAGGTAGTGTACAAGGTTGCTGATGTGGGTGATATCAAACGTGCTGAGATAGCTTTGCTTCTGCAGAGGGTGGAGGGATGGCTGTGTCAGTGGCCTTGTAGGAGACAAGAGAGGACGCTGACCTTCTCCAGTCCTCAATAAATTACCTTTCTCCAGAAAATCCAAAGGGCTTTTAAAAATTATTTAACCCCTTAAGGACACATGACAGAAACATTCCGTCATGACTCCCTTTTATTTCTGAAGTTGTGTCCTTAAGGGATTAATTATTTATATTATTAATAGATCTTAGAAAATCCATCACCTAGCTCTATAGCATATATGTAGAGTTTGCAGTTTGCTATCTTGACTTTTTATCTATGTTAAGATGGGTTTTAAATTTAGTGAGATAGCAGTCAGTGACTAGCATGTACAAGGGTAGATTTATCAAGGCAACGAATATGCTATTTTGGGTGGAAAGTGCTGAAAGACATTCTATTGGGTTCCATGATGATTGCTCCTTATTTAATTATGTTCCCTCAGAATAGCATCTGCTTTTGCCTGAATAATTCTCTTCCAAAGTTTTCTATTTTATGCTTTGGTAGCCATTTAAAGTCTTGTAAGCTTGGAATTATGATTTGTTAATAGAAAGACTTTGTAGTATGGAAACATCTGCTTCTAGCTAATGTTAGCGGTTGCCAGTTTCATTAGTAAATCCTTGTCCTTGTTTGTCTCATGCTCAACTTTTGTCTGCATTGAAATTTCAAAGACATTCCAACACAGTGAAAAATAACCTTTCATCAATGATCTATTTTTATAAAATGCTCACAACTTACAGTATTACTCGAATGTGATCCCTTCCATGTATATTTTGATTTGCTCTATGTTACTTTTCATTTTCTGTGTTTTTTTCCCTTTTGGATGGAATCTGCTGTCCTACTTTGCTAGTAAGTAGTTTCTGGCTTGTAGCAAAACATTAGAGATGTCTCATTAGTGCTAAATTTATGAAAGTCCTTTAGGTGCTACAGGTAATGACCATGTTGTTTGAACTATGACATCTTCCATTGTCATTGTCACAGGCTGAATGCTTGCCCCTGACACAAATCTTATATAAATGCCTCCGTAAGCAAAATTTGTTGAGATATTTAGTTTTATTAATTAAGCAATTAGTTGCTGGAGAGTTAACAACTGAGCAGAACATTTGAGACCAACCGCCGAGAAGGAAAAAAAAAAAATGTCCAGCTAAGCTAGATTTTTTTTTCAGTTTGGGCCATTTTGACCTGAATTTTGCAGTTTATCGTTTTTGTTTTACCGCAGTTCACTGTTTAGCAAATAAACCCACTGACTTCTGATTTATTGCACCGTTATTTCATGGTAGGTATAAACGAAACAGCCACAAATATTTTAACAAATATTGCATGTAATGTTATTTCAGTACTAAATACAGCAGTTTTCTCAATATATAGCCCTGTAAATGTGTTGCTAATGTTTCTGTGTCAGTACATTTATATGATGATTAAAACAAGCTTAAAAGTTGTTCTTTAATACGAGACTTAAATTGAAGACATTTTACGAGCTATAAACAGCGGCACAGTAGTTACAATTATAAATAAGTTTTATTTTGTTACTTTAGCTTATATACATCTATAAAATTTTATGTCTCTTAATTAATATTTGATTATAATTTCATCATTAACTAATTAGTTAAGTGATTAAAAGCTCCAAGAGAGCTGTTAGCATAATCTCTATCATACATTGAAAAGTGATCTAGATCGTATTATCTTTTATCATAAATATGAGCCATAATTTTTTAATCATGCAAAATTATTAATGGCTGTGATGATGCATGTGTTCTAGAGTAAAAAAAATTGTAATATGTGAAAAAGGTGTTGTATTTCTTTGTATTTTTAACCTTGTATTGGCAGTAAAGACTTACCTCCCAATTCAGTAAGCAGGCCTTTGCAAAAGATCAGAGGAACGTGGAAGTAAAATGGAAGAGAAAGTGCAGGTGATGTTGGACTGGTTTTTAGCTGGTTTAGACCCAGCGTTGGAACATATGTTATTATAGGTGAAGTTTGTTGCAATTTATTTCACTTTGCATTGTATTCAATTAAAACGTTATATAGCCATCAGATCTTGTAGTCACCATCATGTACTCTGTGTTTCTCCATCTTTCTAATTATTATAATTGCTTTTCTATAGTGTCAACTTATTCTGCAGTGCTTTATAATATTACAAATGGGAAATTTCACAATAAATGAGACAATTACAAAATGTTACAATAACAACAGGTTGATGAGGACCCTGCTCAAAACGAGCTTACAGTTTAGAGGAGGTGGGGTATAGAAAGGAAGGGCATCACATGTTATGGCAAACAAACATGGTGGTATAGTATTAGAACTGAAAGGTAAGAGTTGAGTGTGGCCCTTTAAGAGAGTGAGCGATAGGTTTGTGAACTAAAAGTTAATCTGGGGGACTAAAAAACAAGGTGCAAGAGAGTACTGAGGATGGACAACAGCTCAAATAGCCTGCCCTTCGGTGGGTCCCCGCTCAGATCTCAAGCTAGTTTTAGCTCATATTGTGCTATTACAAAAAGAACCAGGACCATTTGCATATCAAACTGATTCCACCGAAAAGGGCAGTCCAGAACCAAAATCGAGGCAAGGGCTTTATGCACGAGAGATACAGCAACCCCAGATGATTGTTTTAGCTTTGTTAGGCACCACCAGTGAGGTATAGCCGATACCTCTCTAGGCACCACGAGGAAGGGGTCTACACCTGGATTACCCTTTAAACTTAGGGAAAGCAAAAAAAAACAATGTGCAAAAAAGTACCGACAATGGACAACAGCTCAAATAGCTTGCCCTTCGGTGGGTCCCCGCTCAGATCTCAAGCTAGTTTTAGCTCATCTTGTGCCATTACAAAAATACCAGGACCATTTGCTTATCAGACGGATCCCACCCAAAAGGGCTATCCAGAACTAAAATGAAGGCCAGTATTTGGGAGGCTAGTTTGGCTATTTTGAAGAGATGTGTTTTGAGGGAATTTTTAAAGGATTGAACACTAGGGGAGAGTCTAATGGAAGTAGTCAGGCTGTTTCAAAGGCTGTTCTCCACGCGCGAGAAGTTCTACAAGCACAAGTTAGTATTAAGGGTAGGAGCAGTGGACAAGAGAAGGTTACCGGCAGAGCAGAGCGACAGAAGAGTTGTACTACGAATCAGTGAAGAAATCTAACAGTTGTTTAGAGCTTTCTGGGTAATGGTCAGTATTTTAATTTTACACCTATAGGGTACAAGAATCCAGTGTAAGGATTGACATAGGGGTGAGGTGTGAGAGGAGTAACAGGCGGGAAAGATCATCCTTCTTTACAGATTGTAGGGGGGCAATACGGCTTCTTGGAAGACCAATGAGAAGAGAATTATAGTAATTCCTGCCAAAGCAATTTAACCCCTTAAGGACCAAACTTCTGGAATAAAAGGGAATCATGACATGTCACACATGTCATGTGTCCATAGGGGGTTAATATGATTAGAATATGTATGATGCTAGAGTACCCTGTACCTATAACTGATGTGATTTGTAATTTACAGCTGTAAGCCAGGACCTCTGATTCAAAAACATCCTGATTGGTTGAGCTTTTTCCTGGAGGTATCTGTCTGTGTCTGCAAATATCCTATCTAGACTATGTGGCTATAGAAATTTAAAGATGACTGTATTTTATTTATTTATTGTCATTGTTACCCAGGACATACTTGAAAACGAGAGCAATCTCAATGTATCCATCCTGGTTAAAATATTTTATAAATAAATTAATACATTTTTTTAATCTGTCCCATAGGTGCCAAAGGATAAATCCCAGAGATACCAAAACTAAAAATTATAATATATCTTACCTTTATAAATGCTGGCAACGTATAATGGGAGTTGTAGTTCTACAATATTTGTGACTTACCTACTGCGTGTTCCTGACCTATATAGTGCAATGAAAAAGGGGGTAACGTTTGACAATATTTTCCTTTTAATTTTTTTATTATTTTTAATACTAACACTTCCATTCAGAAGTACCCAACAAGATAGATTCGTACAGTAGTTATTTAGAAAAATAGTGTCTGAATATTATCACAAGAGTAGCTAACACATAAACATTGAATATTGTTAAAATGGCCAATTTCCATTCAAAACCATTAAAATCACTACACAGGTGGTCTACATGCCAGAGCTACTGAACATGAGAACACAACCTGAGGGTCTGTTCTTTGTACTGATTGTATTCATCCAAGTCAATGAGAAAGAAAAACGGAAAGAGAATTATGCTAGAAATTAAGTAAAAAGATTTATGTTTAGCACAGTGTAGGTCTTCAGGGGAAACATTTTCTTGGCTATAGTTCTTTTTGCTTCTCATAAAACACATCCTCGAACAACAATTCAATGTTTAAAATATTCTTTGAATCAGCTTTTCTGTTTACAGTTATTGTATATTTCTTTCAGTTTATCTACATGTCTATCTAACATATATATAGGAAAATCCTTGCACTCAAGCTGTATTGTTCTTGTAATGCCAGGTGCCAAAGTCTGAGCTTGAGTAGACACAAATCCAAAGATTAGGCTGCACTCACAGTCTTCATAAAATCCAAAATGCTTGATGATGTACATGTTGTTTTTTTGATCCTGAGGAAAGCCTCACAACTGGACTGAAATGTTGATCTCTTTAATATTTTAACAATAAAGCATTTAGGATTTTATGAAAACAGTGAGACACATTTATATATATATATGTATGATGTGCGGCATCAAGATGAGTGGCTTTTGTATCATCTGGATGAATTAAGCAGATGTCAATGCTCACTCTCATAACTCCTGCTAAATGAGAACAATATTACAGCCAAAATGACCACTTTAGTTTTGACACCATCCGTATTTTATGGAAATTTGGAAAAACCTCAATGTCCACCAACATGGAATATATGTTAAAGGATTGGCCTTGCTTTTGAGCAGTTCCGTAAGCCGACAATCTGTTCCCATGATGCCAACATCCTGACTTCATGGCTAGTGAATTGGCATCTAAAGTGTTTTTTTTTTGTTTCTATTCTCCTCTAGCCAGCACAAGAAATGGTGGCTGGATGAATGTACATGTGCTGTAGTGCTGTGTTGGAGAGCAGGAGAACTACCTGTATTGTGCTCTGCCTTGTCTGTTAGTGCTGGCATCTAATGTAATGCTGAATAAATGCAAATAATTGAATTGCAACCTTGCAACTGCCCCTCCCCTTCACCAAGTTATCTTTTCAGAGAATACTGTCAGTTTATCTTTTTGAAAGCGTTTTCTTATACAAAAGTATCATAGTGAAACAAAATAGAAGTCATACATGATGCCTGTCTGTGATTATTTGCATGTTGAGCTGGGAATTATTGGATAATTGTGGAAACATTATACCTTAGAATTATTATGCCTAAGGTGGACTTTTCCCTATATCTGACTTGAAATATGCAGATGATGCACACTAGCAATTAATACATTTGCATAAATGTAGGTAGAGTTTGAGTTCACCACATATCCTTTAGTACTTAGCAATATGCCAACAGAAAGATTTCAACTCCTAAAGCAGGACTATACGCAGTTATTGCTGAGGAAGTTTAAAGATGGTAGGGTGCTAGACTCTACCCCCATAAAGCGACCGTGTCCTATAACTTGCTGGGCTCTATCCCCTTAATGCCTAATCCAATGAGACAACATTACTTGTTCACCATCATAAACTGATACTTGCATTTGGGAAACAGCCACTGTAATAAGGTATGATGCAGTTACCCAATGGAAACCCTAATAAACAAGACAATATGCAGGTCTGTTTCTAAGGGCATTTAGGGATTAAAGACCCAATACAAAGACATTGCTTGTCAAAGACAAAGATTGCTAGTCTGCTCCAAATCCTGTTAGAGCAGATTAAGCAAGTGTGTGTGGTCTATATCCCCATCTTTGGTCCAAAATCTTGCCATTCACACCCAAAAATAAATAAATTAATTAATAAATCAATCAATCAAAAGTGCAAATGAAAAACATATATATCAGTTTTCATTTACCCAAAACATGAATCTACCACATAAATATTGTAGCAGACGTTCAACAAAGTATATTAATAAATTCTCAAAGAGAAGAAAACATACAAGATGAAATAAATCAACATGAAAAAACACTCACAAGCAATTAACACAATAAATGTTGCTATATTTTGCATTAGGTTAAGAGAGCTCTCAGACCTCCTGTTTAGAAGGACCTTCCAACCTAGATCCATTCTCCTTTTCCCGTGTGTCACTGGTATCAAACACTCTTCAGTTTGTATTCATCTTTCAGACAGGGTATCTCTATTAGGTATTGAAATGACAAGTAAAGTGCAAAAAGATGCAGAGCTCAATACATTTAGTCCTCATTCCAGACTTCTTTAAGGTATTATTTTGATTGTTATGGTTGTTATTTCAATACTGGAGAGACCTTGTCTGGAGAAACCTTTGCTGAAAGTGTCAGTACAGACTCTTTCAACCTACCATCTTAAAGCTTTGCCACTGCAGTACATGTTTTGAAAAAAATAATTGCTGTTGAAATAACTGAAGGTACGAAATTCTAAATTAAACAATCTGTGCAATAAAAGAAGGGTAAATATTAGATCTCTCTTTCCAGGAAGTGTTGTGTAAGGCTGTGTAAGTCGCACATAGGGGAGTGTGTCAAGTGCTGCAGAAACAAAGTCATTTAACTTATAAATGGCAAAGAATTGATTAATGAGACTGCAGGGGTATGATCCACACAGCAAAATGGCTTCAATAAGCTAAAGTTGTTTGATGACTATAGTATCCCTTTAAAATTGTAAAATAATAATGAACACTGATATTCTCAGGGTATACATAGTAAGGGAGCTATAAAGCAAGTTAAGTCAAAACAGTGCATGTGAGGGAATAGAACACAGTCCTTCTAAGATAGTCAGATGGAAGAAGACTAAGACTAAGTGGAAAGCATGAGGAATATTTTATACATATGTGATATTCTACTGGTCCAGCACAGAACACACAGCACTGAGCGAAACTGCAATGTAAGTTAAATTCAATGCATTTTCTTATACTATGAAGTAAATAGCTTTAATCCAATCCCATTTTATTAATTAATTTATTTTTATGCTTTATTTTGTTAAAGCAAACTTTGGTATCATTGGTCTTTTTATTTTAAGTCCTGTCTTTTACACTAGCTAGTTCTGGGAAATAACACCAACATTACCAGAAAAATACATTTTGCAGTTAGACCAGATAGCTGGTAGGGTACCAATGGTCAGAGGCGGTTAGAAGTCTGTTATGTTCTATAAAAATGACTTGAGAATTAGTCATTTCAAAGCCCTAGGAACAAAGCACAGGTTAAAATAAGCAGAGGATAAAATAAAGTCTACTAGGAAAATAAAGAGTCAGGATTGGTTATGTTGAAATTCAAAGCCAATAAATAGAACACACCAGAGCAACTTTAGTGACCTAGCATCATAAAATAGGTTCTTCATGCTGGACTGATTGGGTTATACTGAGAATACTTATTAACCGTGAAATTTAGTTACACGTTAGTAGAAATTGTATTTTTTGAAATGTTATGCCCTAATTATTCATAGCGGAAATTCTCAGAGGATTTTGTTAGTATGTAAATTTAAAAAAGAATTTTGTTAGTATGTAAATTTGAAACATTTGAAAAAGCCTCCAGTGGCAAATGTAACTATTGAAGATGGATCATTTACAATATGAATCTCTTTTATATTGCATACTATGGCTGGCTGATCCTATTCTGGATTTTCTTTTTCTGTAAGATGTAGAGACAGCATCCTGACATTAAAACATCACTAGAATGCTGATATTATATAACTTAATCATGGTTTTATCAATAAAAAAAGCTAGTGACTCTTTAGATTATCGTCGCCCTGGGATGGATGATTTTGTGGTCAAAATGTAAAACAAAAGTCTCAATGAGAAGCTGAGACGGTTTTATTTATTTAATGACTGGATTTATAAAAACGAAACTACAGATTTGACTTTATTAATATGACCAGTGATGTGCTTTCTTCTTTTCTTCCCTTCCTATGTGACATAAGTAATAAGAAATAAATAGCATTTCTATGAGGATAGCTAACATCCTGGGTAATTGATTATGATGTGGTAGAAGTGAGCTCCTGCTGACTTACTCTCTGCCTGTGCGTCATTGAATGATTGATGAGCTCTGAAAACAACACGGGAGCTGAAGAGGAAAGCAGGGATTCAAACTTAAGTGACTACTTAATTAATAAACTATCCAAAATTCTAAAATGTATATTTATACAAGACTGCTTCATTGCTGCAAACATCTACATTATATACATTCCAGAAGGAACACTTCAATTAAAACTATTTAAAAAAAAATCATATATATATATATATATATATATATATATATATATATACATATATACATATATATATATGGAGAAACATAATACAGCACCGTACCCTATCCTCTTAAATTGGAGAGTCTGATAATTTATTTGTAGATGCAACAATGTTAACATACTATTAATGATAAATACTTATAATAGGACCACATGAACCTGGGTGGTTTAACGTTCCGTTCACCCAAGGGATAGGGTAGGAACTGGGCAGAACCCAATAACAATATTTTTTGTTAATCCACCATTGTCAGTGTCAGTGATCCTCGCAGTTTTAATGAGGAACAGATAAGCAATATTTGGTAATATTGATATGTAATTCAGATGTGATAAATTGAGGGATTTTCACTGAGTGAGCACATTTTCATTTTGGTAGAATCAGTTTTTTGCATGAAAGCAGTAATAAACACATGCAAATTCTATAAATGGTATCGATTTATCATATTTATTAAAAAACAGATTTCCCCTGAGGCATATCTGCTAAAGAGTTTCCCAGCTTTTTGCAGACATATTTATTGAAATCGGCACTATTTGCTGGATGGTACTGTCACAGCCAGCAGAAACTAAGTTTAAGAATCCCTCAGTACTGTCAGTAGACAAATAAAATTCTACCATTCTTTATATCTCACAGGCACAAATCATTGGACGTTTATGTCCATTTCATTTAGATACTGTAATGCAAAATGGTCCCTTATGTGTGTATTTTATATATATATATATATATTTATATATATATATATATATAGTTTTCTGTTTGGGAAAAATATATTTGTACTTTAAGGAAGAAACCTGCTGGTGTACAGTGTACTGGATCCCAGTTGTAGGAATGCTAATAGGAGGTAGGTGTTAGCACAGAGGTTAACATTAAAAAATGTAAAAATAATAGTTTCAAGCAGAATTTAAGGCACGAGATCTAGATTCAAAGTTAGTCGGGGGTATAAAAGATGTAAAAACAGAGTTGTTCATTTCTACATTATGTTAATGTGAAGATGCCATTACACATACCTGTAATCCAGCTCTATTGAAGACTCCTCGCTGCAGCCTGATCTCCATACTGTGAGATCAGCAACCTTGATAAGCCTTGTTCAAATACATGGTCTTCATAGACAAGCATTGTGGACATGCGGTACATGCAGGGTCGGATTAAGAGCCCATTGGGCCTGGTGCTGACAATTATAATGGGTCTAATTACAGAATCTTATCGACAGAAAACACTAAAACAGTTATCCCTCACAATCGTCATAAATCTGGTGGAGGTGGTGCTGGAGGGAAACTCACAGTATATAGCTATCAGAAAACACATACCCTATGCTAATCTCTCGCTTTCATGGTTCAAGTAAATCCATACCCCCTAACAATGGTGTATCCTGGTTTTGTGCTGTCCTAGGCATGACAAAACTCAGGCAAACCCCCGCTCACCCCATCGCCCCACCTTCTAAATACACATACACATTCACTGTCAGACACATATACACTCAGTGTCAGACAGACACATTCACTAACAGACACACATACACTAGCTAACAGACATACACACTCACTGACAGACACACACACACTCTTACTAACAGACATACACACTCACTAACAGACACATACAGTCACTAACAGGCACACACAGTCACTAACAGACATACATACACTTTCACTTACAGACATGCATATACACTCACTAACAGACACACATACTAACACACTCACTAACAGACACACACACACACACACACACACTAACAGATACACACTCTCTCACTAACAGACACACAGTCACTAAAAGACACACACTCACTGACAGACACACATACACACTCTAACAGATACACACTAACACACTCACTAACAGACACACACACACTAACAGACACACACATAGTACCACACTCCCTAACAGACAAACACACACACACTAACAGACACACTCACTAACAGACACACACACACAACACACACTCACATTTTTTAAAACATTTTTTAAATTCAATCCCCCCAGCCTCCCTACCTTTGGGAGTGCTGGGGTGGATTCTCGCTTTCCTGGGGTCCAGTGGTGCTGCTGGGCAGCTGGCTGGCCACTGCAATTGGCGAGGGAGCACTGATCCTCCAGTTCAGCACTCTTGCGTGCCGCGTAGTGATCCCGGGGCCGGAGTGACGTCATATTCCGGCTCTGGCATCACAGCGCAGCGCACGAGGGAGCTGAACGGGAGGATCATTGCTCCCTCGCCACCTGCCCAGAAAGTGCCGATGCTGCCAGTCTCAGGGGGTCCTGTGGTGGCCAGCTGGCCAGTTCCTGGGCCCCACAGGACAAGAGACTGGCAAGGCAGATGCCTTGTCAGTCTCGCTGTAAATACACCCCTGCCCCCTAACAGCAGTGTCCGGTGAACAGGATGTCGGTGGGCGGCGTAAAAGGGAGGGCCACTGATGTGAATCATGTAACCAGAACGCCCAAAGGGACAAGTATGCCCCAAAAGGGGGCGTGTCTGCACACAGAATTAGATGGTCAGCCTGGTGGGAATGCATGTCAGTCTGCCTGCCAATCATGCAGGATAACAAACCAAGGGCATTCTGTGCAGACAGCGCCCTGAGCTTTGCATAAATGCATCTAATGATGCACTATCTCTACGCTTTCTAAGGACTTTCCCCTAGCACTCGTTGGTCCACTCCTCTCCTAACCTTCTTAAGCAGCAAGAGTATTTGCATAGTGAATGAACATGCTTGGACATTTCGGCTCAACATACAACAATGTATCCAGTTGAACAATTGGCTCACCTTTGGACAAATTGCAGTTCAGACTGAAATGAATCTCCAAGTCTAGTCATTATTGATGACTTGTGTTCATTCAGACGTTCCTATAGAAAAGTATTGGGATACAAGGCACAACAGTGCAAAGCAAGTTAAGCAGGATATTCTTCATTTTTTATAAAACAATCAAGATGAGGGCATACTGTTAACTAGTAAAGTAATTCAACAAGCTGAAAAATAAATATAAAGTGATATAACATTAATTTATATTCTAATATATAAAAACAATTCTATACGTTTCTGACTTTTTCAGGGTTTCTGTGCTCAGATAGAAAACTACAACAAATGGACATTACAGTATCATGCTACCATGCATAAATACTTGTTCACTAAGCACAATGCTAATATTAGCCACAATGTTGAATACACCAGGAGGAGAAAAAAAACAACACAATAAAATGCATTAATAAACCTTAAAGGGACACTATAGTCACCTGAACAACTTTAGCTTAATGAAGCAGTTTTGGTGTATAGAACATGCCCCTGCAGCCTCACTGCTCAATCCTCTGCCATTTAGGAGTTAAATCCCTTTGTTTATGAACCCTAGTCACACCTCCCTGCATGTGACTTGCACAGCCTTCCATAAACACTTCCTGTAAAGAGAGCCCTATTTAGGCTTTCTTTATTGCAAGTTCTGTTTAATTAAGATTTTCTTATCCCCTGCTATGTTAATAGCTTGCTAGACCCTACAAGAGCCTCCTGTATGTGAATAAAGTTCAATTTAGAGATTGAGATACAATTATTTAAGGTAAATTACATCTGTTTGAAAGTGAAACCAGTTTTTTTTTTTCATGCAGGCTCTGTCAATCATAGCCAGGGGAGGTGTGGCTAGGGCTGCATAAACAGAAACAAAGGGATTTAACTCCTAAATGACAGTGAATTGAGCAGTGAAAATGCAGGGGAATGATCTATGCACTAAAACTGCTTTATTTAGCTAAAGTCATTTAGGTGACTATAGTGTTCCTTTAAAATGCTAAATGTTACCGCTCAAACTATTTCAACTATCAAATATCATGCACACTAACGTATATTTTACATTTTGCTTTTCCAAAATATTAATTAGCATTTTTCAATGCCAAAAATGTCTTTATGGTTTTTGTTTTTGTTGTTTTTTTTATTTAATGCTTGTACCATAACCTATTCTATCATGACACATTAACGCTAAGAATTATGAAAAAAACTTCTTGAATGTCTGTCACTTTAATATCCAACAGTTCTTTCTGGCCAAAATACAGATATTATTTTCTTCAAAACAACTTACCTACAATCATACTGGCAAAAGAAAAACATTCATGTTTTTTAGCTATGAAATCAGTTTCTCCTCAGTACTGTCTTGAGAGACTCATTAGGGCCATTAGAAAAACACTCCTAGCAGCTCTTATTGAAAACTGCAGAAATAAATAACCTTTGTTCCTGGGTTTCAGAGTAGCCCTATGTTGCTGCAGTATCGTTTCCTGTTGATATATTGCAGTCATTAGTATCACCTCTGTAGGACACTGTATACACAAGGCATTGCAGTCTAACCTTGTAGCTCAGGGTATTTCTGAAGATGTGAACCGTTTGTCATTGTCACGCTACCCAAGGTGAAGAATACAAATTTATATTTAAAAAAAAAAAAAATAGTATCCGCAAACATATTTTATTTTCAATGTTATTTTGCTCTTTATTCCATTTTGGACACCCTCCTCGTTCCAATTTATTAAATATTTGTAGCTGTGAACTTGTCGTCATACTTTTTGTGTTAAAAAGGATCATTTTGATACCCATATTGCTGTTCTATCTACTTATATTTAGTTAGTACTACACATGAGCAAGATGGTTTCATTTGTATTCGTTATTTTACATTCTTTATTGATGCGTTATGAGCCATCTCCAGCACCAAAATGACACTGTAACTGGACACCATTGAGAAACTAAGAACAAATAAACACTAATCCATTGAGATGAAGTGGTCTATATGCATTGTCCCTTTTTAACCTTAAAATGTAAAACATTGCCGTTTTAGGGAACAGCAATATATTTTATTGCAAGATTAAGCACATGTCCAGTCGCTGTCCAGTGGCTGTCCCGACATTCACTAGATGAGCTTCCTCTGTGAGAAATGAGTCGGACTCAGATCTCAATCAGATGCTGCTCATAGAGAGCAGAGCATTTGATTGGTGCAATGCTGCAATTTGCCGCACATGTGCTTTGGCCTACAAATGCTTCTCTATGGGGAAGCATTAGATTGGCTGAGATAATCAGCCAGGAAGCTGGTTCAGCATCATGGAAACCTGCGAAGTGAGGGCAGAAAGGTAAGTAAAATCCAAATAGTTAGAAAGACACTATGTTATGGTGTATAGTGTTGTGATATGGGATGCCAGTTCTTGGCAGTATGTATCAGTCATAAATTCTTAGAATTAAATCAGTGAATTTATACATTCACTACAATGGAATCTTGATAAGAATGTCTACTTCCCTATTAACAATGTAATCATTAGTGTCACAGACAATGTTTTAAGTGAGTTATGTGCTATTTTATTTCACAATGTGAAATTCTAAGATGTTTCAATAAAGCTTTTCTTGGAAAAAGACAGGCAAAAAATAGTTTTCAATTTGTGTGGCTTTTTTGCTCTCTTTTGTCTGTATCCTACCCTTGTTCTTTAGATAAAGATTATGTCCAGAACTGTGCAGGAGACCCTACTCACACATGAACCTTAGAGTAAAATTATCAGCAGCTCTCTCTGTAAATAAAAAGTAAAACTATAGACTCCCTTTGATTATGGAGACAATTTCTGAGAATATTATAACTGAATTATAATATAATTGTTTCTTTGATTGACACATTGTTGGAGAAAAAAATAAGTCACATGGGACAATGCACACCAAAAATTTTAAAGCTGTAAATCATTTTATAAATATAAAATGTTCATTAAAATCCAACTATATATTGTGCTGTGTCAAATCGTATTCTTTGTGTTATATATGCCTACAGAATCAAAACTAAAATATTGATTATTCAGAGTGTCAATGTGGACTCCAAGTATACTTATTTGCATATGTTCCTCTATTCATTACTGCTTGAATAATGTTCTATTCTCTATTTCTCCAAAAGCAGACTGATGTAACATCTTTTTGAAAGTGAACATGTATCATAAACACAGAACTTTATTTCCAAAAATGTTGTTACACAAGCAACATGTTGAAAGTATGTGCTCTACGATAGGTTAATGTATTGCTTAGACATACTATAACTAAAAACACCCTTTAACAGTGCACTGGACCAGGCCTCTGTTAGATCGGCCATAGTGCTGGGAGGAAGTAAGTGCATGTGACTTCCTCCAAGCTTACAGAGAGCTGCGTGGGGAGGGAGAATAGGAAGCTAAAAGAGGAGGGGGGAGCAAACCCATCAGCCTCAGCCAGCACCCGCTGCAGCCAGATCCTAGAAAAGCAAAAGTAGATAGAACCCAAAAGATACAGAAACAGTAGGGTGGCTTAAAATACGTAGGTTATGACCTAAAATACGTAGGTTATGACCTGTGTTTGTGTGTGTGTGTATCTGCTTGTTAGTGTTTATCATGTGTGTGTGTGTGTGTGTGTGTGTATCTATGTCAGTGTGTACCTGTCTGTGTGACAGTGTTTGTGTACATGTCCATACATTCCAGCATTCAAAGCCAACATTACACACAAATACACCCCTGCAGTCAAATGCCAATACTACATACAAACACACTCCTGCATTCAAGTGCCAAAGCTACTTACAAACACACCCCTGCATTTGAATGCCAACAATAAATACAAATACTGCATTCAAATGACAACAGCACACACAAATACACCACAGATACAAATGGCAACAGTACATACAAACACACAGGGGTGGATCTCTGGCTGTGGCCTCGCGGCTGCCTAAACCGCCTGAGGGCAGACTGAGGACCCGACACCAGGAGGGGGTCCGGGTGCTTGCTCAGTATGCCGCCGGGTGCGCGGCCCCTCCTGTCTGCCCGGCCAGCCATCGCAGACACTGGTCTGCAGCTCCGCAGCTGCGCAGAGCTGCAGACCATGTGTCTTGCAAGAACTGGCCAATCAGAGCTTTGCCACGGGTTACCACGGCAACGCTCTGATGGGTCTCGCGAGATACATGGTCTGCAGCTCTGCGCAGCTGCAGACCGGATGTAATGGCCACTGAACCACCAGGGAGCCCACTGAACCACCAGGCAGCACACACTGGACCACCAGGGAGTAAAAAAAGGTATGTTGTCTCCCCCCTCTCTCCATCAGACCCCCTTCCCTTTCACCATCACCCCCTCCCTCCATCTCATCATCACCCCCCTCTCTCCCTCCCTCCCTCTCATCATCACCCGCCTGCCTCCCTCCCTCACACCTCTCACTCACACAGCCTCCCCAGACACACTGTTAGCATCCCCTCACACTGTCACCTTCCCACAAATTGTCACCCCTCCCTACACTGTCATCACCCCCACACTGTCAGCCTCTTTATGCATCCACACTCACATTAACCACTCCTAATCCTGTTAATCTTACCCCCTCCAAACTCATCTGCCCTCAATCTGCCACACTCACCCTGTCACAGTAACCCCCCCTTAATCCTGTCACACTTGTCCCTCCTACCATGCCACAATTGCCCTTATACACTTACCTCCACTCGCCCTGTCACACTCCCTCATCAAACCATGTCATACTCCCTGCCCCTCATTCTCTCTCACAACCCCCCTGTCCATTTACCCCCTTCACCCTGTCACACTCTCCCTGCCACTGGTACCCCTTTATTCACCTTGTCACAGTCACCAGCTGAAGATATTCATCATACACACACAGTCAAGAAGCATAGCTTTTTCTATAAACACAATGCACAAAGGCTACAGGCAGACCCCCCATGCACACAACACACTTCACACAAGGATACTCTCTGTCAGACACACTCTCAGGCACATACACAGGTAAACTGTGCATCAATGTGTATATGTGACAGTGTGCATGTATTGCAACTCTATTTTTTTCACTTTTTTATGAGTGGGGCCTCATGTTTGAGATTCGCCTAAGGCCTCATAAAGTCTAGAGCCGCCTCTGCAAATGCACAATTGCATTAAAATGCCAACACTAGACACATATACACCCTGACATTCACACTCACATACTCTATACAAAAATATGCGTACATTCAAACATATAGACTCTGTTTACAAATACAACCCTGTAAAGATGGGCAAATGGTAGATCCCCAGCTGGCAAAGCATCATGGAAGTTGTACAATAGTTGAGAATCTACTCTTTGGAGACCCTTGTGCTAGTTGGAGGCCCAAAATAACTCATTACACCAAGTCTGTACATTAGTTCTGCCATTGTGCGGGACGAAAGAGTTAAATCTGTTCTAGCATCTCATACGCTTATTATCATGAGATTTGTAAGAAACCAAAATGTATTAACACCTTTAACACATTCTTTTAAGCGCTATGAATTTCTCTTTAGTGAAAACTTTATAGTTTTCTGATCATAAATAATAATAGTTATAGTAGTAGTAATATTATAATAATCATCTTAATCACTTTACAAATTGAAAAGTAATAAATCTGAATTTGGTTCTTTAGTTTTTTGGATTGCTCCAAATAATGCGTGGACCTATGTTTTAATCACTTTCTGTGTAGCTAACTTGTTTGTTTGGTTAGCGTTTTATGAGATCGCAAACATGCATCAAAATTGGTCAAAATGGAACAGCTTTTTGGCATATCTTTCTGGCAATCACTTGCTGCTCATACATTTAATTTCATGCATTTTCCTTTACGGATTCTGCACTGGACAGAAAATGTTATTATGCCTGTCATTTAAATGCATGTGCCAGGGAGAAGATTAACTGCAAAATCAGGTTTATCTCAGCAATGAGTTGTTTTGGATGTATAACAGACTCAGGAGATCGGAGAACAGGTTTTCATACCTGGTTGTGCTCTATTTATGATCTGAGGTTTTCTATCAATGTCAGGGAAACTGACTATAGGATACCAGAGAACATTAGCGAATACAACATCTTTATAACAGACAATCTGTTCGCTGATTTATTATGTCAATTACTAAAACCCATGTTAAATATGAAAATGTTAACTAAAAATGTCCCCATGGCACAATATATTTTAAAGTGTGAAATCATTTAAATATTTTTATCTATTGCTCACATTTGTTTAATCTTATTATGAAATGCCCTTAATATCTTTGACTGTTTACAACTGGCATCAAAAATATAGACGATAGGGCCTAAAATGTATTCTCTTTTTGTTAACGGGTGATTTTTGCTTAATATACTTTCCTAAGTCATAAGCTCTTGGTAAAATTGTTACATGCTTATATCGATCTATATAACACAGTTGTAACAGCCTGCGGGTACTGAGTACCTCCGTTATTTCTCGGTTTCTGAGATTATTTTCGGACCATCCGGTATCACCTTGCTGAGTCAAAGTATTTGTGCCTTTGGGAGCACTCAGATGTCCATCTCAAAGTACTCTGAGCAGCATTTGGAGGTGAAAGGAAGGAAGTGATTATAGCAGAGATTTACCCCTTTATCGAGACTTCATGTAGTCAAAAATAACTGACTTTATTGCACCTGTGCAGTGGTATTTATACCAGCAGAGGATCATTTGCAGGTAATAAGGTCATTAACAATATGTACAGTTCCCCATCAAGTCCTCTTCCCATAACTTCTTTTTTTATTGCTAAAACCAACCCTCAGCTCCACCAAAACAAACACATATTCAGCGCCATTTTGTCCATATGATTCAAACAACCTGAAATATACATATTTTATGAATACAACAACTGCCCCTTTGAAAATTCCAATCCAAGCAAGACGAAACCCTACCCTGACATGTTGTCTCCAAAAAGCAAAATAAACAAGCTTTGCAAAAATAGGACAGATGAATGAGAGAGTAACCCCCAGTCTGTGTATATATTTCATGGGTGGTGGTACTCACTGTGGTGATATAGAAATGAAAAGAAATACAATATATTGCACTCTGTATAAAGGCATGGGAATAAAATAAATCAGGAATTTACTCACAAGAGAGGAGCAAACAGAGGTTTTTGTTCAGTCCTCACATCAGAGGTGGTATCATCCCCACCAAAGATATGATATCCAGGTGTTAGGAACAAAGCAGTATGGTCTGCGGAAGTATAAGGATATGCCCATACAGAAGGCGCTGGAAACAGCTAAGCAAAGACTGACAGCACTGGCAACCAGACTGAGCAGATACACCAGAGAAGCAGAGGCTAAGAGAATCAATGACCTCTTTACCAAAGAACCATCCACGGTGTATGCACAGCTACAGGGTGACCACCACATCTCCTTGCAAGACCCACCCAGAGCTGAGACTGAACAGTACCAAAAGAATATCTGGGAGCAAGAAGCATCTCATAACACCGAGGCCCAGTGGCTTCTAGACCTGAAAGCAGACCACTGCATGCTGCCAGAACAGGAACCAGTCATCATCACAGTTGAAGATATCCAGTTGAAGATATCCAGCAGCACACATGAAGAGCTGGTCAGCCCCAGGACCTGACATGATCCACAACTACTGGATAAAGAAGTTAACAGCGCTGCATGAACGCCTAGCATCACAAATGAACCAGCTACTAGCAACAGGCTCCCACCCTGACTGGCTAACACAAGGCACAACAATACTGATCATGAAGGGCCCTCACAAGGGAACAGCACAATCCAACTGCAGACCAATAACTTGCCTCACCACAACATGGAAACTCCTGTCAGACATCATAGCCCCTAAGATCCAAGGGCATATGAGTCAATATATGAGCAATACTCAGAAGGGGATTGGAAACAACACCAGATGATCAAAACACCAACTAGTGGTAGACCAAGCAATCACAAAGGATTCTAAGACCAGACAGACTAATCTGTGTACCGCCTGGATTGACTACAAGAAAGCCTATGACACAATGCCACACACGGATACTGGAATGCTTGGCTCTCTACAAGGTCAATAAGACAATAAAAGCTTTCATCAAGAACTAGATGGGCAAGTGTAAAACAACTCTAGAAGCCGATTCCAGGACAATAACTAAAGTGAACTTTAAATGCGTCATATACCAAGGTGATGCTCTATCGCCAATGCTATTTTCATCAAGATCAAGAAGAGTGAATACTGATACAGGTTCAAGAGTGGAGCTACTATCTGCCACCCACTCTATATGGACGACATAAAGCTGTATGCCAAGAATGAGCGAGACATTGACTCACTGGTCCACCTAACTAGGATATCCAGCAAGGACATCGGAATGTCGTTTGGACTAGATAATTGCGGGTGGATGATAGCAAAAAGAGGGAAGATGATCAGGACAGAAGGAGTTGAAGTTCCAGAAGGCCAACTAGAAGATGTAGAGAACAGCTACAAGTACCACAAACGCATGGCAACCATGATGAAGAGGCAAGGAGGATAGCAACATCCAAGTACCACCAAAGAGTCAGACAGATCCTGAAGTCCCTGCTCAATGGCAAGAACAAGATCCAAGCCACATATGCCCTACCAGTCATCAGGTACCCAGCTGCAATAATAACCTGGCCAAGAGAAGAACTGGTCACCATGGATGTCAAGACCAGGAAACTACTCACTATGAGACTGTACACCTGCCGGAAGGAAAGAGGTCTGGGCCTGATGAGTGCCATGGCCACAGTCCTGGATGAAACACAGAGCATCCACAAGTACATCACGAAGATGGCTCCCATAGATGAACTGCTAAGGGAATGCCTAAGATTTCCACAGATCGAGGATGCAGAAAAAGAGGAGGTTCCTTGGCAAGACAAACCTCTCCATGGGGTGTACCACCAGCAGATAGTGGATGTGGCTCACATTACAAAATCCTACCGGTGGTTGGAAAAGACCAGGCTGAAAGACAGCACTGAGGCACTAATCCTAGCAGCACAGGAACAGGCACTCAGCACCAGATCAATAGAAGCTGGAGTCTACCACACCAGGCAAGACCCAAGGTGCAGACTGTGCAAAAAGGGCCTCTGAGACAGTCCAGCACCTAGTAGCCGGATGCAAGATGTTAGCAAGAACAGCATACACGGAGAGACACAACCAAGTTGCTGGGATTGTGTACCAAAACATCTGCATACAATTTTGGATTGGACCTGCCAAAGTCCAGATGGGAGATACCACAAAAGGTTGTTGAGAATGACATGGCTAAGATCCTGTGGGACTTCAAGATCCAGACAGACAAGCAAGAGCTGGCCAACTAACCAGACATCGTGGTGGTAGACAAGGAATGAAAGACTGTAGTCATGGTGGATGTGACAATACCCAGTGACTATAACATCAGGAAGAAGGAACATGAGAAGGTGGACAAATACGAAGGACTGAAAGAAGAACTAAAAAGGATGCATATGTGTGTGTATATATATATATATATATATATATATATATATATATAATTGATTTTCTCACCCTTCCTGGGTGTTTATTCCTTATTCTCGGGTCCTCTTCCAGATTCCACCTGGAATCTGTTGAAGACAATCCCCCAACTTGGTAGTCACAGCCCCGAGTGCTTCTATCACAAGTGGGACTACTACTGCCTTCACTTTCCACATCCTTTCTAGTTCCTCTTTCAGTCCTTGGTATACATATATACATATTCAATAAAGCAGTATAGTTTTAACCTTTTCCAGGACCATTCTGCTTTATTTCAGACACCTGACATCATATTCCTATGCTGCTTTTGCCAATGCAATTAATAAAAAGCATATTGTTGAGCACAAGTATTTATTTTTTGCTCTTTTCCTCTTTCTTCTGGGTTCAATAATTTACAACAAGACCAATTTCCTTACTCTGTATGGGTGGATTTGGGCAAGAACTAATTACAGTATGTCCAATATGTCCAAAGAATGGACATCTGGTACAATATAATGATGCCACCTATAAATAAGTATTTAATGAAATTATCAACAATTACCTAGTATATATAATATTTTACACTATGCAGGAATACCTGACTATTATTGCTTGGGAATTATCCGGCCTAGGTTAGAACTGAGACAGAATTCAGTTCTCTGCAATAATAACTTGAAAAGAAATAAACCGGACAAGGTCTTAGAACAAAAAACAAGAACATACAACATAATACAATGAATTCATAGGATTGTCCTCTTGAAAGAACACATAATATAATTTACAATAGGTTAATATAGGTATAATAACATATAGTATTGTAGAGTTCAGTATACCTGTAATAATTATTTCTAAGGCTTATTAGTTTTGTGTGTTTTTTACTTAACATACCTGACAATATGCAAGCATAACTTGCATGTAACATGGAAACATTATTATGTAGTCTGTTAAATTTATTTTTGAGAGTTCAAAGGTTCCTAAATGGCTTCTGTGTTTTGGTGTCCCAGTTGTCCCTTCCACAGTTGAATGCACTTAACGTTAGCAACGTGTGATTGTTTCAGCTTGCTTATTGTTTGTTATACATTAATTGAAGTACTCATCTATATTTTCTATTGCATGTTGCTCTCAATCATGCATTCATTTACTTTAAATTGTATGTCGTGTCTATTGTCAGCTAAAGATTTCATTGACAGGAGGTTCCCGTCTAGGTGTTGAACATTTTTCAAATAGATTATTTGTCTTCCCCATGATAATGTACTATAGTACAGGCACCCATCACCATTTTCTTTTGCTGCAATGGTTTCTCTATCAGTTTAAAATACTTTACCTTTCACAATGAAGTCGTTTTCTATAAGCAAAGTCTTCTCACTTGTCATGTGACTTTTTGCCCCTTAATAAATGTACTCGTTTAATTAACCTTAAAGAATGTACTACGTTGTGTGTGAGTGTTATTTCTGTTTTGGCTTTCGTGGCTCTTTCTGTTTAATATTTTGGTACACACCTCAGTTTATCTGCCTTTCTGCAGTGTAAACACACCAAGTTTATTTAATTTGCTTTGTAGACTCATGGACTTTGAGAGATTTATCTGGTCTTTCGATTTGTTCAATACTCTTATTTTTATTTTCTTCTGTTGTTTTCATTAATTAATTTGCCTTTAGTATGGCAACATTCCCATTTATGTAGAGAAAAATGCAATACAATCAATATACCTCTTATCTAGCATATCTAGCATAATTCGATGGTAAGTAAACATATCACTAATATTTATTCACTAAGCAATGAATTGTAGTGAAATACAAGTGCATTTTAAGTTTAAGGTCAATATGGTGTAATTGACGTAATTTTTGCTATCTGTTTTTCCTTTCACCATTATTCACTGATTTAGTGGAAAAGCCCCATCTATCTGCTGGACCACTGTGATTTCATTAGGATGTGAGGACCTAGAATGATCATTCTGCATTTCATATAATTTTGTTCTGTCCACTTTTAAGAACCTTTAAGAACCATTATTTTTAGTGAAATGCAAAAAGAATGGAGTCTATTATTACATTAAAAAGGGTGGTTATGAAGCTGGAAATCTTGACTAGAGTTGGATTTTGTGACACATTTTAAAATGTGAACACCTAGATCTACACAAACACAGATACACCCACACAACTATAAATATGTATACCTACTCACACCAAGCCTCACATGTACACTCACACATACATAGATTCATACACATGCCCAAATGCATATATTAATGCACACAAAAATACAGATATGTACAATCACACAGAGACAGATATACATATTCATACATACAACATGGCTGTTGGTGTTAGGTGACAGTTGTTAGGTGACAGTGTGAGGAGTCCCTCTTTTAACCATTGCTGCTCCAGATGTCTTGAAGACAACATTTTCCCTATGTCCCACCATGAATTCACTACTGAACATTACTACCAGGGTGATTCATTAAAGAGAGAATTCAAAGTGAACTCAAAGTAAATTTCAAATTTAAAGGGACACTATAGTCACCAAAACAACCTTAGCTTAATGAAGCAGTTGTTAGGTATAGATAATGCCTCTGACGTCTCACTGCCCAAATCTCTGCCATTTCTAAGTTAAAGGATCACTATAGGGTCAGGAACACAAACATTTATTCCTGATCCTATAGTGTTAAAACCACCATCTAGTCCCCCTGGGCCCCTCATGCCTCCATAAATATAGCAAAATCTTACTGTATTCAAGACTAAAGCTGTAGATCTGCATGCTGTTTGCCTAAAAAAAACAAGCAGTCTGCTGACATCAGCAGAAGTGGTAGCCTGATCCAATCACAATGCTTCCCCATAGGATTGGCTGAGACTGACAAAGAGGCAGATCAGGGGCAGAGCCAGCATGATTCAAACACAGCCGTGGCCAATCAGCATCTACTCATAGAGATGAATTGAATCAATGAATCTCTGAGGAAAGTTCAGTGTCTGCATGCAGAGGTAGGAGATACTGAATATTTGGATGCATTTTAGGCAGCCATGAAACAGGAAGGATCTCTAACAGCCATCTGAGGAGTGGCCAGTGAAGTTATCACTAGGCTGTAATGTAAACACTGCATTTTCTCTGAAAAGACAGTGTTTACAGCAAAAAGCCTGAAGCTAATGATTCTACTCACCAGAACAAATTCAATAAGCTGTAGTTGTTCTGGTGACTATAGTGTCCCTTTAACTAATTTATGTTTCTGTCTATGCAGCCCTAGCCACACCTCCCTAGCTGTAACTCCCACAGCCTGCATGATAAACAAATTGTTTCATTTTCAATCAGATGTTAATTTACTTTAGAAGTGTGTATCTACTGCTCAGTAAATTGAATTTCAATCACATACAGGAGGCTCCTTCAAGTTCTAGCAAGCTTTTAACAGTGCAAGAGATAAGACATTCTAAATTAAACAGACTGTAAATTAAAGGAAGTAAAACATTAGATCTCACTTTACAGGAAGTGTTTAGGAAACCTGTGTAGGTCACATGCAGGGAGGTATGAAAAGGGCTGCATAAACAAAGTGATTAACTCCTAAATGGCAGTGAATTGAGCAGTGAGTCTGATCTAACACCAAAATTGTTTCATTAAGCTAAATATGTTTTGGTGACTATAGTGTCCCTTTAAGATCAAAATAGTTGAACTGTAAGCATAGCTAACTTAGAGAATTATTCCGCTGTGTCTATTTTGGCTTTAAATTTGACATATTGAATTTGCTTTTCAAATTCTCACTTTAGTGAATAACACTTTATTTGCATGTTTATTGATGTTACAGCCACTGGGTCTGTCTATTTAATACTGGACATGGAATACCAGGCTATTACAGCGCTACGGAATTTGCTGGCGCTATATAAATAAGAAAATAATAATAATAAGAATAATATTAGAATACAATGTGTAAACAGATAGAATTTGGTTGTAAAGTACAATACAATTTATTCTTGCTAAAACTACAACGCAACATTTTTTTATTTCAGAGGAAACGACACAGTTCAACTCCATCTCTGATAGTTTGAACTTTCAACGCAAAATTATAACAAAAGGGAAAAAAATGTGTATAACTTTCTCCCATCCCTTTTCAAGCTAATGAAAATCATTGTAAGCTTGCCTGCCTTTCAATTTTTTTTTATTATTTCTGTATGTTACATAAATATGTACATTACTAATAAAGGTTATACAAAAAAATGATGAGAACAAAGATTTTATATATATATATATATATATATATATATATATATATATATATATATATATATATATATATATATACATGAAACAGTAGTTTGTATATGTACTATCAATAAAATACAAAGGGGTTTATTTTGTAAACACTGTGGTTTGGTAATACAGTAACCAATGTGTAAACATTGTGAGTTGTACAATCAACATTCGTCTACATTTGGTCAGTTTCATATCAACTCACTGCTTAGCTAATAGCCACCATAGTCAAAACCTCTTCAAAATTATTATCTCTCAGAAGACTGCAGTAGTTTAACCTTACTTAAAAGAAGACTCAACACTGTGATTGCTACCTGTGGTCTTTTATTACACTGACAAATAAAAAGGAAATATATCAGTCTTTAGGAAACGTTCTTGAGTCATCCACACATGATTGAAATGCTCCCTTTCCACTAGTCTGTGCAATAAAAGTTAACAGATAACAATCACAATGCCCCGTTATTTGCTGGTCACTCTAGGCTGCTGGACCTGTACACCATTACCTAGATGTCATTCGTCCTGTCCAGACACAAAGTAATTTGATTGGTATTCTTTTTGACAATCGTACAGTCATTCTCTAAAGCAGTCGTGACATAAGAACTTGAGTTCTCTTAATCAAGGTCAAAAATAATTAACAATACTATATAACCAGCATAGCTCAGATGAAATAAATAGTATAAAGACAAAAAAATGAATATCATGCTATTGGTATTAATACTATTGATAAGAGAGAAAACAATGTTTAAATATACATACATATATATATATATATATATATATATATATATATATATATATATATATATCCTCAAAAACATATGAAATTTATTCTCATATGAAAGTCATTTCTGATCCTTCGGGAGACTACATTGAGAAATTTGATATTTGTTCCTGTTAGCTATCATAGGAATTCTGTTACTCTGCTACAAAACACTGAAGCCAACGGCAGAGAGCTTTCAAAGGAGAAAACTAGGCAATGAAATGAAACCAAGTGGCAAATTTCTTTCTTTTTTTTCTTCTTTTTTTCGCTGATGGTGTTTTTTATTAGATTTTTCTCTCCTTTATGAAACGAAGAAGGCATGTAATAAATTTAATTAACACCCCCAGCAATCTTTACAAGTTAACTCACCGGAGACCTTTCAGAAAGCTGAGAATTATTGTGGTATATACTAGAATAAAAGCTGTTGCTGATGGCAAGAGTTGATTAGATTTACAGAAACTAGTTGAAAAACTCTGAATCCTACACAGCAATTAGCCTAATACCATCATCACGTGACAAAGGTTCTATTATAACTGCATTATATCCTCAAGGAATGTCTATCTTTACTTAAAGATCATCAGCTTTATAAGCCTTTGTTATTTCAATAATTTATAAAAAGGTCATTGTGAAGGTGGCATGATATTTATGGTGTGTGATCTATATTAAATACTTGCTAAAATATATCCTAGGCATTTGGAGAGATGTTAAATCCTAATGTTTAGGTGACCTGACTTTTAAAATCTCATAGAAGGGAATTTCCTCTTCTCTGATGTCAAGTATGCTTACTCTCTATAATTCATTGCAGTTCTCTCCTCTCTACATACCCTGACATGTCTGCATCCTGTCTGTTCTATTTCGACTCATGCCTGCATCCTCACTGTTCAATCTCGACTCATGCCTGCGTCCTCACTTTTCCATCTCAACTCATGCCTGCATCCTCACTGTTCTATTTCGACTCATGCCTGCGTCCTCACTTTTCCATCTCGACTCATGCCTGCATCCTCACTGTTCTATCTCGACTCATGCCTGCATCCTCACTCTTCTATCTCGACTCATATCTGCATCCTGTCTGTCCTATAACCCACTCCTTGTCCAATAGTTTCTTCTTGCTTGCACAATATTTTTGTCCCTCCTCAAATGTCCTGTTTGGTGGTTATCTTCTCATATGACTCAATCTATTATTTAAAAAAATGGAAAGTATGTAGCACAAAGCAACCAACAGACAAATGTACATTTTTGAGCTAATGAATCAGCAGCTGACATGAGAAAACATATTCCATGTGACAATTTAAAATTTGGCCAATTCACAACTGAGGATTTGCTAGTTTTCAAGATTTTTTTATAAATATAGTTGTTACTATTACTCAACCTAATGATACTCTGGAACAGGACCCGTTTCTTGTTTGAAATAGAATCTGTGTGTGAACCGGTTCCAGAGATACTGCAGATCTCAAATACGATAAAAAAAAGAAGGTGATGTAAAGCACACTGGGGGTGCCAAGCTAAGTGTTAAGGTTACTTGATGTTACAGTGTAAATGCATAGCGGAATTGCTGTGAGCCATATACACTGTGTGCAGAATTATTAGGCAAATGAGTATTTTGACCACATCATCATCTTTATGCATGTTGTCTTACTCCAAGCTGTATAGGCTCGAAAGCCTACTACCAATTAAGCATATTAGGTGATGTGCATCTCTGTAATGAGAAGGGGTGTGGTCTAATGACATCAACACCCTATATCAGGTGTGCATAATTATTAGGCAACTTCCTTTCCTTTGGCAAAATGGGTCAAAAGAAGGACTTGACAGGCTCAGAAAGTCAAAAATAGTGAGATATCTTGCAGAGGGATGCAGCACTCTTAAAATTGCAAAGCTTCTGAAGCGTGATCATCGAACAATCAAGCGTTTCATTCAAAATAGTCAACAGGGTCGCAAGAAGCGTGTGGAGAAACCAAGGCGCAAAATAACTGCCCATGAACTGAGAAAAGTCAAGCGTGCAGCTGCCAAGATGCCACTTGCCACCAGTTTGGCCATATTTCAGAGCTGCAACATCACTGGAGTGCCCGAAAGCACAAGGTGTGCAATACTCAGAGACATGGCCAAGGTAAGAAAGGCTGAAAGACGACCACCACTGAACAAGACACACAAGCTGAAACGTCAAGACTGGGCCAAGAAATATCTCAAGACTGATTTTTCTAAGGTTTTATGGACTGATGAAATGAGAGTGAGTCTTGATGGGCCAGATGGATGGATTGGTAAAGGGCAGAGAGCTCCAGTCCGACTCAGACGCCAGCAAGGTGGAGGTGGAGTACTGGTTTGGGCTGGTATCATTAAAGATGAGCTTGTGGGGCCTTTTCGGGTTGAGGATGGAGTCAAGCTCAACTCCCAGTTTCTGGAAGACACCTTCTTCAAGCAGTGGTACAGGAAGAAGTCTGCATCCTTCAAGAAAAACATGATTTTCATGCAGGACAATGCTCCATCACACGCGTCCAAGTACTCCACAGCGTGGCTGTCAAGAAAGGGTATAAAAGAAGAAAATCTAATGACATGGCCTCCTTGTTCACCTGATCTGAACCCCATTGAGAACCCGTGGTCCATCATCAAATGTGAGATTTACAAGGAGGGAAAACAGTACACCTCTCTGAACAGTGTCTGGGAGGCTGTGGTTGCTGCTGCATGCAATGTTGATGGTGAACAGATCAAAACACTGACAGAATCCATGGATGGCAGGCTTTTGAGTGTCCTTGCAAAGAAAGGTGGCTATATTGGTCACTGATTTGTTTTTGTTATGTTTTTGAATGTAAGAAATGTATATTTGTGAATGTTGAGATGTTATATTGGTTTCACTGGTAAAAATAAATAATTGAAATGGGTATATATTTGTTTTTTGTTAAGTTGCCTAATAATTATGCACAGTAATAGTCACCTGCACACACAGATATCCCCCTAAAATAGCTATAACTAAAAACAAACTAAAAACTACTTCCAAAAATATTCAGCTTTGATATTAATGAGTTTTTTGGGTTCATTGAGAACATGGTTGTTGTTCAATAATAAAATTAATCCTCAAAAATACAACTTGCCTAATAATTCTGCACTCCCTGTATATGATGTAAAGTCACATTGCTTGTGACATATCCAGGTGAGTAGAAAGATACACAAATGTCAGACAGGAGTAGATTTAATGGTGCTCTGGGGGATCTCCAGAGCGTGGCATAGTTTTTAAAAAAAATTAGTCCTTGTCTTGGTTCTGTTTCTTACGGCGACAATCACTTTGCTCAATCACCAGTGTATCAAGGAAAAAGGCCAGCAATATTTCTTGGGAAACCATGGTTACTCCAAATGTGGAACTGCATACAGCATGAAGAGGCTTCATTCATTCTGTATTCCTCCAGGCCTTGGGTATTGCCATCATAATGTCGGTAGTGAGACTCCCTGCAATCCTACTGGAGGTCCAAGACAGGTCATTGCATGTCCAAATGATTGAGAAGGTAATTGTACCTGAGGTTATTTAGAGGTTTCGGAAAACATGCTGTGAATACTTACAGAATCCATTTTTATTTAATAAACTTTTATGCAATAATAAAAATATTTTGAACCCTCTAAGTATTAGATATATTGTATAAATGTTAAAAACAAACTATAAGATCCATCAATACTACTATGTGTACTTGAGTGTCCCTTTATTATTATGAATTGTATACTGATTTTCCTCTAGAACAACCTGATTCATAGTGGCATGGATTCCACAAAGTGCTAGACAAATAATAAAAAGATGTAAGTCTATTCTTATTCCTGAGAGTTTTTAGTTACATGTGCATGCTGTAGACCTGCTGTTTCACCTTATCTTATAGGTGCTCTATTTTGAAATTAATCTAAAGACCGTGCAGGCCAAGGAATCAGTATGAAATAAAGTGCGCGTGGGACAATGTATAGTATGCTGCTGGGTGTATCATTCTTAAAATATGACCGTAAACTGGTACCCACAGTCAGTAACAATTATCAGGTGTGTTTTCTCTCACCCAAATAATGTTTGGTTTTTATTATTATTATTATTATTATTATTATTATTAAGGTTCTAATGTTTGGCACAAAAAAGGCCCTGTGTGGCCCAAATGTCACATTTATAATTTGGCACATTAATAAAAGATATATGGACCTAAAGGTATTTGCTGGAAATTCTTCTTTTTTCTATGTTGTTGTTGGCTGGAGACGGAGTCAGGGTCATTGCACACTTGAGTGATTAGAATCTTCATCGTTTATTTTGCTGGCACAAAATAGTTCTCACATTATGTAATGGTTATCATGTTACAATTACAGAAGGCAGGAGAAGGAGCCATGAATTGTGCTAATGCTAAACATTGAAGTGCTACAACATAATATTTATCCTGTTTTCATCTGTCCACTTTTGGTGGTCACGCTCTCTGTGTAGATTCAGCTTTTAGTTCTTCACTGGTAGGTAGATTCCTTGGTCTCTTGCTGCTTTCGACCACCCACAAAAGACTTGAAGTTTTTTACAAATAGTTGTAGGATAAGGATATTAACCAGAAACACTGACAGGGTTTGCAGAGCAGAGTCTGGAATCTCCACGTTCAGTCTTCCGGGAGGGTTGCACACACCTTTTTTTTAAATGTATTTTAGCAAAATGTAAAACAAAAAGGTTTTACCAGATTCTTATTGATCAAAAAGTTCCTCAAACTAGTATAAAAAGTCATCATCAAATGTTTTTTGTACCAATGTCTTCACTGTTTTATACATTGTCAAATCAATTTCATATCATTATCACATCTCTCGTGCATCAATATCATTCAATTATTAAATTATTTCAGCAATATTATCCTTCTTATCAGGGCCGAAGTGGGAGAAAATTCAGCCTAGACATTTAAAGGCAGAACAACCCAGTAGGAGAGGGCTGCATCCTTCCTTTTGCTTCTTCTGTTACCTTTGGCCAAGAGAGGGGGGACATCCTGTTTGTCTAGCAGGCTGGAAGCACTCTCCATCTGGTAGCACATTGCTTGAGCATTGGCCAGTCGGGGAGATCCTTGCAGGGCTGTCTGGGGCAATCCTTTGCATGGTGGGCTGGTTAGTCTTGACCCTTGCACAGTTTGCCCAATGTCCAGTTTGGGCCTGATTCTTATTTATGTCCACGAGTGCCCAACCATTATTATCAGGTTTCTGAATTGTGTCTGTGTTGGATTTCAACTATACCAATATCTGTCACTTTTACTCCTATTGAGGTACTGGTGACTACCATAAGACTGAAAGAGTACATGTAAGTCACTTTTAACCAATCTGGAATAAACCTCCACTGCAGACATATTTGGTGGGGTAAAGTTTCTTGTAATTGTAAATTCTTCGCTGATACTCTTTCCATTATTTCTGTGGTAAGTTTCTTACGTTCCTTCTTTTCCTCAGCAGCAGCATTATTATTAAAGAAAAACACTTTGAGATTCAAGTTTATAAAGAAGCATTCCAAGTTCATTTTAAGTTCAGAGAAATCAGTTTTTTAATAAGACAGAAGAATACGTCCTTTGATAATACCTGTGGCTCTGCAGCCATTAGATGTGCACTACATTTATTTCCTCTGTAGATTGGACATGTGAGGGAGGTAAATGAACAAAAGTGTGTACTAAAAGTGTGCCCCAAATATGAGGAACACCACAAAGGAATTGCATCCCAAGATTTTTATTTTTTTACTGCCAGTTTAGACACCACTACTCCCATCAATCATATCTACTGGCTGTCTATACGATACCACATTTAGTTAGAAGTGCATGCTATTTTCGCTTATTCTTTATAATTTAGTTTGTTTACAATATTTAGACAAAGAGAACAAATTTTACTCTTATGTATACTTTATTTAAACTTTATAGGCAAGTCCTTTGTGGTGTTCCCTTGAATTAAGGGCAAACGTTTACTACACACTTTTGTTTAATTGAAGTTCAAGGGTTAACCCCTGGTGGATATTGCCTGATGGTCATATATGGTCCTCGATTTTTTCTAGTAAGCTTTTTGCTTGTTTTTGTGTGAAGGAGGTACGCTGTCTTTGATATCTGGGATTTCTGTCTCACATCCTGTTGTATTTTGGTCTGGCTCTTATATCTTTTCTGGCTACTTCTTGTAATCCTCCTCGGTCTCCATGCCGGCCCAGCCCTAAAAAAGAAGACTTTTAAGGTGTATTGCTAAACATCTCCAGATGTTTCTACATGCATACTCTTGAGGTGATGACCCAATGACTCTGAATGTGAATTTACGGCTCCAACAGCAGAAGGGTCAATATCCATATCTGCAGCTTTTCATAACAAAATTCTGCACACACAGACTCCAGACAAAATAACAACTTCAAATTAATGAAGTGGTTATGGTTCTTAACATAATCCTTCAAACTTCTGCAAAAAAAAATACTTCTAAATGAATATGCTAATTTGTTGGGAGGATGGCTTTAAAACATTTTTTTAGGGTAAAGTGTTACTTAGTATTTGGCTAGTGTTAAAGAGACGAAGAGGTAGGGAGTGTATAGGCTTTGCAAGAATTTAGGATTAAAGGGATTAGGGTTATCGGGTGATTAGAATAGTCAGGGTGTTAGGGTTGAGATGGTCTAGTGTTAGGCTGTGCCTGCCTTTGGGGTGCTGTGAACTGTGCCTCCATGATTCTCAGTAAAGGGTAAAGAATTTGATAAAACCTCTTAGCTAAGAAAAGCTCTTGGAGACATGCTTTAAATGACCATAAATTACAGAAAATTCTTAGCAAGTAGAGTACTTTCTACCGCAAACAACAGATTTGCAGGAATTTCTAATGTAAACAGTTTTAAGGCCTTAGATAGTGTTGACAAGTGAGTAGTTTACAGACGTGTGTGATTACATAATATTTTTCATCAAAGATATCTGAATTTATTTTGTTTTGCTGGATCTATTACTTGTTTTGCATTGATTTTGCTGATCGCGCCCATGAATTATTTGTATATTTTTATGTGTGTGCAGTTTTTCAACAATTGCCCTGAGTATGTTAATGATAAATAATATATTTACTATTAAGTAATATTTGATGTTTTATAAACACATTGATGTTGTGTTGAGGAGTGAATGTGGTCAAATTAATCTTTTAAAAATGAAGATTTAGACTTTTATTTTATCTATGCAACATTGTGATTTTCTTAGCCTGTTCAATTATTGCATTAGTAAGTCAACAGGCATTTTATGTTTTTATAAAGTAGTTTAAAATAACTGCAATCATCAAATATGAACAATTTGAAAATCATATAGAAAGCCATCATGGGGATTTCATAAAAATATATGTTTAACAAGCTTTCTAGTTAACATTTTTATTATTGAGGTCCTAATAACAATACACGTATAGCTTATAGACTAGAGACAGAATAATTCCATCATAACAAACCAACTGTGTTAAAGGTGGGCTGTAAAGATCTGCAAATGCATAAGCAGGACATTTCATATATTTGTATATGATGTTAAGGTTGCTTGTGAAATTATCATGATATATCATTAATGTTTTGGGTGTACAAAAAACTGGACCTTCTTTTTTAAAAAAAATAAAAAATTAAACACAGGAAAACTATGCAATTCATTAAACTTGTGCATTTGTATTCAGCTGGATTGCAATTTTTCTGAATTTAGACAGATCGGTGGGTTTCCGTGAATTAGAGTGATATGGACATGTAACTTGCAAGCAGCGTAAAGGTCAACCATGTTCATTTGGTCCCTATAAATGTTCATGGTGTTAAAAATAGAAATGATTGATGGGGAAAAAATATAATAGCTGGTTAGGGGACAGCTTCTAAATGTTGATTGTATTCACAGGATAAGTGAGAAGTGACCAATAAAGGGAAAAATGTGTAAAGCAAAAATAAAATCCATATTTATATATTATATATTTAATAACTATATAGTAAAGTATTATAAATAAAGTTTTTTGCTGCTCCTCTTCTTTTTCTCTCTCAATGTTAGTTTATATCACTTGATCATAATATGTATATTCTGCACTATGCTGATTGGCCCACTTTTACATCTTTTTCTGTTTGTCTAAATCTTGAGTATTTGAGTATCCTGAGTATTTTCTAATGGATGTTATTTAGACTAGCAAATCGGACTACCCTCAAATCGGACTACCCCAAAATTTTTTCTCAGATTAAATGACTGGACAGAACCAAATTGTCCTCAATGCACAAGTCTACAATTCATATATCAATGTAGATATTTTAGAAAGCATATTGTTTGCAAATTAAATCTCATTGATGAGAATAGAAATATGGAATGGTACTATAACGAAAGATGCATATGTGGGACTTGTTCTACAGGCTGTAGTAATTAAAAATAAAGCAAACATATTCAGTGTTTTCCAGGGATTTTTCAAAATACTTGATATATGCACAAGAGTCTAGGGCCTGGGTAGGCCATCTTCGGCATTCCCCTCTATGGGCAATATATATATATATATCCCTTTATGGCAGACAAAATAATTGCAGGCCATACAGTATATTTAACCAACAATTGGAGATATGCCAGAACTGTCATGATTTGACTAACCCCGAATGCCAACGGAGAGCACACCTCCGATCTATAGTAGATACCAAGATGAACAAATAATCATCTGCAGAATAAACCCCGATGTGTAAGAAAAGAAGCTGCAGGGATCTGAATATATACATGAGGAATAATGGGTAAATAAAAAAATAGACATGAAATGAATGTTAAACATAAAGAAAATGGCACAAATGCAAATGAATGAAAACAATGCCATAACAAGATAAAAAATGCAGCTCAACATATGTTTGCTGTGCTCTGCGTGCATTATTTTTAACTAGGGCTTCAAGCTAATTGTAAACCAGGGGATCCTACAATAAAAATTACATAATGTTTTCAACAAGTAATAAATACAAATTCTCAGGAAACCAAAAAATGCTTCTCTAATATGGTGATAGAAACAGAAGACATCAACGGGAAGTGGGCAGAAGGCATTCCTACTGTGATACAAACAATGATTCTGCAGTAAAATATACGAGATTACATGAATTATAAAATAAATGGTTTATACTTTATGTACTTTTTATGTAATGTCAGTGGGAAAGTGGGAGGCAAGAGACAGCAAAGCAAAAATGTGGTCGAAGAAATAATTATACAAAATTCTATTATAATAGGGAGAAATCATCACTGGGGATATGGAAATAGGAAATATTATTTCTATTTCTTCATATGATAAATATTCATCTTTAGCCTTGTCAGGTTTGAGAGGAGTCTGCTCGATTCCCTTGACCCTCAATGATGATATATGATGATGGTATGCTAGGTAATGTAACACTAAGAAAGCATTTTTCTTTTTCCTGATTATGGTTTTGTATTTGTAGAAATGTCCTATAAATGTAAATTTTGCACATTTCTTATACCTGAAAATAGAAAGTATACACAGTGTAGCTGAGCGCCAAATATACCCCTTAGTACATCATGGTTGTCGTTGTCCAAATACCATAATTACATACAAATATATAAAAAAAATATCATAGTGAAGCATTGTTATGAAAAAAAAACACTTATATCTTAGTAGGAAAAAAGGAAGCTACTAAGATATAATTGATTTTTTTCATTACAGTACTTAACTTTTATATACATTTTTGCTATATTTTTTATGCGATCCTGGTATCTGAACTTTGACACCCATGATGTTCTAAGGGGTATATTTGGCACTCCGGTACTCTATGTATATTTTCTATGATTTGTTATATGTGGTTGGTGTAAGGGTCCAACACTAAGGTGTGAAGCTGCCTGCTTTAATATTTTTACCACTTGGTTTTTTATTTCACTTGTTTATTGAAGGTGGTGAGGAACTGTTTTTCTCATTTGTTTGTTCCTTTAGCTTAAACTTTAGAGCTTTTATATAATGGTATTGTTACTAGTGATGTCATGAAATTTCCTTTTGCGAACGGCGAACGCGAACTTCCGCAAATGTTCGCGAATGGGCGAACCCGGCGAACCGCCATAGACTTCAATAGGCAGGCGAATTTTAAAACCCACAGGGACTCTTTCTGGCCACAATAGTGTAGCGGGTGGGGGCCCTAAATACCAATAGGGGGGGACCTATTGTCCTCCCACCCGGCCCCCACCCCTGAGCGGCAGGGCATTTGGGATATTTAAAACTCCCTTATTGACTTATACTTAGTAATCTTTACTTAGTATTAGTAAAGTTGGCTGAAACACCAATTTAGGTCTTACAGCCTCTTGGTAGATAGCTGCCTAATACCGTGGAGATTAGGAAACTATCTGCTCGCGGCACAAATAGGAGCGGAGTTTCATTCATTCAAATGAAATTCCTATCCGTACAAAAGTCCTGAATTGCATCCTAACATGAATAAACAAACTGTTCGCATTCTGTTAGGACGAAATTTGGTAGTTTTGCTGGTGTCCTGTCTAAATGACAGGACGTTCAGGAAAGTAAAAGGAAGCATCGCAAGATCACGGAGGAAAGGGTGAGTATTATGGGAAAGTTTCTCTGACCCACAGGAAGTGAGTCAGAGCGGGTCAAGCGTAGGAAGAATATATAAGACAAAGTAGTCCCTACTTTGTCTCATGTTTAAAAAAAACTAGAGCAGATAGGAAGAAATGGATAACAGATCCAGTGAGTGGAAGAGAAGAGGAAGCGATTGGGAAAAGGTAAGTTCGGTGTGACAGTGCTGCTTTAAACATATATCAGTCCTCTAATATATATTTCTAATTCTCTAAAAGTGCAATAGCCTACTCCATATTTCAATTTGATGCAGAAATCAGTCAAGAACCGACTGATCATGGGTTTCTTCAGAATGTAATTTGTCCTTGAATCATTCTATCAATATGTTCATCAGAATCAAGCACTGGAAAAAAGAGCAAATTATTGTGTGCAAGATCCTCATCCTAAAAGCTCTGTGTACTAAGTCACTCAAAGAAGACCACATCAGGTGCCAATGAAACCTATCACACCCATGCACAATTATAGCAGCTTTTAACCTAAATGTCACTTATCAAATTTCTGACTAATGGCTGCACTTTAACGATTGGCAAAATCATTATAAAACTGAAGAGTATGATGCAGGTGCAAGAATAAACCAGAAATATTCATGCATAAATTGTTGTGGAAGTAACTGCAATTAACTACTAACTTCAGGAAACAAACAAGAAATGTAATTCTCGAAGCTGAAAGGAATTGAACATACATTCTAAAACCACTACATATCACAGGGTAAAAATTGTACTTCTTACACAGCAGCTCTGAAAGATTGCTCCACAACAATATGATGCAATTTAAAATATGCAAATGAACACAAACAACACAGATAGCTTAGCTTTCCTTCCCCCATTTCTACAGAGCGCCCGAGCATTCGTCTGTTACATAATATAGAGATTTAAAATCTGTGCGTGGTTTAGAATCTCAGAGATTGATGCCTGGCTTTGTACTGATAATTATGCAAGGTTTGGTGATCATCAGTACATTTCTAGCTTGGTAAGTGGATGGAAAGCTCTCACAGTATCAAGTCACGTATTAAGGCAGATAAGATAAAATAGAGACAACTTTTACCACTTATTTCAATAAATTATGAAACCTATTGCTGTGAGACATTTACATATCATAAGGCGAATTTAAACATCTGACTCATACGCTTTGGTTCCGATTGTGTGTCCTTCTACAATATCCCAAGAGTTCCTTGCAAAATATGCAAATTTAAACAAACTGAATTGTCATTATTTTACCTTTTAAAGCAGCTCTGTCACTTCTGAGTATTTGATAAAGATGTAATATTTATGAAATATTCACGCTGACTGCTTTGGAATTTCATTGAAATGCCAACGCAACCTTAAGATATCATGAGACAAAGTCGGGACTACACTCCAGTGCAACAAAGAAAAAAAGAATAAAAATTCTGCTCAGAAATCATTTTATTATCACAGAAGGTAGGATACACAAATACTCACAGGGGAAACCCTGTAACACAATGTGAAATCTCAAATTAGTGAACAAACAATATAAAAACACACTATCCCCTATGAAAACCCCTAATACCGTATCCCACTAACCTGGAAACCAGACTTGTACAATATGTCAATCCCTAACAGGTAGGTAATATTAATGTTTGGCTTTACCAGCGAATGAGCCTTTTCCTAAATAGATGTGCTCATATGCAATCTATGTGTCCCATAGAATAACTTCCATATATAGATTTTTGCCCCATTTTTGCCCCATTAACCTTATCTCATTTTAATATGACCAATTATGACTTTTGGTGCAAATGATTTTTCAAAAATGAGAAGGAAAAGCTATGGTAAAAGGTTCATGTATAGAAAACATTTTGTTTATCTTGCTAACAGGGACAATATGTTTAGTGGTATATCGATATCATGGTCTTTGCGGATTTTCTGCAACACGTTAGATCACCATGGTAATGGTAGCAAATGATGTCCTCACATAGTGAGCAGAATTCACTCACATGTATGCACTCAATGCAGGTGCTGCCTAGCTGAACACACCTTCACCAAGGGGTTTTGTAGACTAACATAGTATATATGACCATGTTTACAACGCCAGACACTGCAAATCTGAGTACACCTGCACCGAGGGTAAGTTATTTGTTTTTATCCAGTGTACCTATAGTGTTATTAGTGTTACTTACCTGTCCTGAGATGTTGACATCTCTGTACAGAATTGCACTTCTATGTGAAGAAATGAAGAACAATATACATCAAGACCATGAGTGCAGGTCCTTTTATTGAAAATTATATATCTATCCCCCTTCCAGTACCTCCTGATGTTGTGCCGATGTTTGGAACCCAGTTACTTCAAACTTGTGTCTGATTAGGCACAACTCAATAGTTGTGCTTCTGTACCCTCGCCTCTTGATATATACTGTATGTTACAGGGTTATGATTTTCATGTATACTGGCCACTTCATTCACGTTATATCTCACGTATATCTATTCACATTAAGAACATATCAGTAAATCAAGTCTCACATGGTATGCTTCATTTTAGCATGGTCAACTAGGTCATTTAATATACTGTTCGATTTTCTTCAGTTTTTCTTTTGGTAACAGGTATTACTAGAATATTTTAATCATTCTGGGCTCATTTTACTTACCGTACTTCATCTACCTTATCAGCAATCATTCTGATGCATTTTCATGGTGTTAGTAACGTAGTTCTGTATTATGAGCACTAAGTTCTCTTGTGTCACGTTCTGGTTTTGGGTTTAGGTTATTAAACCACTGTACACATTTTGCCCTGCATAGTTTCATGTTTTCAACATTCCTCACTGGGTTACTGTATCATTTTTGCCCAATCTTACCAATTAATGATATGATTATGTCCTTCATGCTTGTCTTCCTAGCAATCGAGTTTTCATTAATATGTAACAATTGAACAATTTAAGTTACAAGTAGGCCTAATATAAGGGGGGGGGACTTTGTAAAAAATTTGAACTGATATTACATTGTATTACTAATTTTTGCCCTCTTTTTCAGGCCTACTCCCTCATTGGTTTCGGCATACCACAACAGACCCGCTCTTACTGGTATAGTGTATACCTTATTAAATGCCTTTGTCCCTGACTATGTCCACTTGCTCTTACTAGTATAGTTCAAACCTTATTGAATGCCTTTGTCCCTGACCACGAGTATATATATTCGTGGTCAGGGACAAAGACATTCATTAAGGTTTGAACCATATCAGTAAGAGCAAGTCAGTTTTGGTATGCCGAAACCAACAAAGACAAACAAAAGGAGTTGGGTGCTGAGTAAACATCTGAGTGCTGTTTTCACATTTTGTTTTTCCAGGTTATTTTGAAGTATTATTAACACAGTGCAATTTTAATAAAATTAATTGTAGTTTTGCAATGTTTTTCTGTATTTAGATATTCATGTTAAAAAGTATTTTTCATTTTAGTGTCATTAATTATAAAGGTCATTTTTGCTACATTATTTGAAATGCAAGTAGAAAAATCCACCAGATGGTGCTCATTAATTACATTTTTATTACAAAACATGTCTTGTCAGTTTAAGATGAAACTTTGTTTCAAGGGGAACAGTATCACCATAAAAAAATATTTTTTTTATCTTGTTTTCAAAATTGACATAGAAAACAAAGGTATGTTGGTTTTGTAGACAGAGAATTAGAACCTTCATTTGTCACAAAGTAAAATAAATTAATTTATCAATGCACTAGATCAAAGCTACCAGATAGTTATATATTGAGACTATATCTCGTTATGCACATATTCCAATTATAACCCAAATAAATAATTATTAGATCAATTTATAGATAGGGTGGGAGGGATTAAAATTTATAAGATTCAAATAGATAAGATAAGATTCAGGTTATGTATAAGTTGCATTAGAAGGTATAAGAAAGAAATGTTTATTTAATACAAGGGAGTATTGTTGATCTAAATATATAAGAATGACATTAAACTTCTACTGAAGAAGATAACAAGGCAGAATAGATCGTAGGATGTATAATGTATAATATTCAACATCTTGTATTTTTTTTTCCTTACATTTTTATGTATATTTCTCTGTAATTTCTTTGTAACTTGTAAAAGCAAAATAAAAATTTAAATTATGGAAAAAAAAAAAATAGAACATGCATTTGTATATTGAAATTATAATTATATTCTATTGTATGCAATATAGCAGTTATTTTACAAAACAATCTGTGAATTTCAAGTCAATGCAATTCTAATTCCACATTTTAAGTGCAAGTCAAATAAATATGCTATGTGTAGCGGAGAGCTGATTTCTCACAGCTTAACTCCACAAATATATCCAGAGGATGCAGGAACAAGTAATAAATCCCAGAGAATATCCAGCACAGTCAGCAATACAATCCAATAATATCCCATCACTTTTCCCAATCACTGGACGACACACAGTTTCAGGAGTAGAACTTAACTAACTTTTCATCACACAACCCCTGCTTTTATGCAATGCTCCCATGCAAGGGAGCCACCCACAATAAAGTACAAGGTACAACCCACACATCTCCTCCCATCAGCTTATCTGTTAACAGAATTAAAATGTACATATTTTTCTGCAACTTCTAGATTTACCCCAGCCCTGATCTGGGTGAATAACATATTCAAAAATCACCCAGATCGGATCAGGGGTTCAGGAGTTATGGGGGTTAAAAGTTAGGTGGATTTCCCTTTAGTTCCACTGAAGTATGGCTCTCCAGCCCAAACTAGTTCCAGGCAGTGTGCCTGGGACAACGCCCTGCTGGAGAACAATGGGACAGGAAACGGGGGAGGGGTACACCTTCCTATACACAATCTATACACAGTCTAATAGAAGTCCATACACTGTGCTTAAAGGGCCAGTAGTCACATAATAAAAATCCATCATGCCCAAATACTGTCTTTAACCCCTTAAGGACACATGACATGTGTGACACGTCATGATTCCCTTTTATTCCAGAAGTTTGGTCCTTAAGGGGTTAAAGGGCAATAGCCCCAGGGCCATAATGACTGGGCAGGAGGTGAGCCATCAGCCCCCTCCAGGAAACTGGGGCGTACTCTGGTATAGGACCCAGTCCGCTACACTATGACCCAAGGAAGCGCTAACAGGTTAATTCATTTCCTTGGTAAGTTCCTGAATTAAACAGGAAATAGTCAGGAACTGACCAAGGAAATGAAAGTTAAAGGACAAAGTAGTCAAGCTGAAATATTGGAGTCTAAAAAAATGTCAAACTCAATTATGTTGTCCTAAAATATGCAAATCTCTAGTGAATTTCCAACACAGTGGTTTAGTGAATAAACCATGCATGAGTAAGAACCCTCATTATGTTTGCCAAGTTTTATTGTTTTCAAACAAATTTTTACATTCTGTAGTTTTGAAATTGCTGTTTGAATGAGTGAGTGTGCTGTACCTTGTATGCTATATGAATCGACCCTGTAGCACTCTTATATTGTATGAATGTTTAGGTGAGTGCAGCCATCTTGGTGTAGTTTGAATGATCTGATGGTGGTATTTTTATAACCATTTGTATGCAGAATTGGATGTACTTTCAGCACATTCTGTGTAAATTCCCTCATAGATAAGATTCATAGAACATTGTGATATCCTCTGCTAACTTTTGAATACAGAAATTTATTGTAACCCTTACATGGCACCATGGACTGAAAAAGGAAGTCAATAATGTATGCATTCACTAGCCTTTTTTGAAGTTATGAGTTTTTTTTTTTTTTAAGGAACACTATAGACACCCTGACCACTTAATGTAATTGAAGTGGTCTGTGTGCAGTGTCTCTGTCCCCTTAAACCTACAATATAAAACATTGCAGTTTCAGAAACACTAAATGTTAAAATTGCCTGTAGGGACTGTCTACCAGACAACCACTTGAGGTGCTTTCTGCAGTTTCACAAAGTTTGACTCAGTGAAACGATGCTGAGCATCCTCACGCTTTGCACGAGGACATCCAGAGTGTTGAAACCCCCCACAGGACAGCATTGAGTCCGCGGCACATGTACATGATGTTTCCCCCATTGGCTAATGTTGGATGAGGAGGAGCCACACCCAGTGCCGAGGTACTTCAGCACTAGATTCAGTAAGTTATTAAAGCATTTTCTAACCCTTTGCATAACTGGGGTGATGGGGGGAACACTATAGTGTTAGGAATTCAAATTTCTTTTACTGCATTGCTTTAATCCTGTGCCTCGCCTATTCAACATAAAACATACGTTTATTTAGCTTTTAATAGATATTATTTTTTTCTTGAAGGTTCTTCCTTACAATTGTACTATAAGTGTTGCAAACAGTGGTGTAGTTTAGCATTGGTAGACATTGCATTGGTATGATGTCATTTTCGTTTAGACACAAAGAGTGTTCATACTACTTGTGCTATATTATTTTTTCATGGACACAATCATTTCCTGTGAATCCTCTAGTAATGAACATTTTATGGTAATAGATATTTTGCTTTCGGTGCTATGTTTTATTGTCCTCACTGAATATGAGAAGATTAATGTGCATTTGCCAGCTTGATTATGAAAGTTCTTTGACTTTATTTATAATATAGATGCTACAAAGGGAAACTGCCATTTTCAAAAGTTATAAAGTTTGCTCTCTATAATTATAGACATTATATTGGTTTTGAAAAGGAATGTAGGGAAGCAGCACCTTCAATAGGGTCCTCAATACAATTAAAGATGGAGTGATATCAAAAACAAGAGGACAAATAAAATGGAATATGGTGTAGTATTTTCGTTGCTGGTGAGCTTGGACGGTACAAGCCCCGTCTGTTGATATGCTGATCCGGGTCTTAATCTTAAGATAAAGGGTATCCTTATGCCGGTGTGCAGCATGGGATGGTAAGCGTTGATAGAAGTATTCTCTTTCAAAATACTGTTTTATAGCAGTAACAGTTAATTAGCGAATAAAATGAAAAATAAAAACAAAAGATAGTTGTAACGGACCGTTTCGCTCACAAGGGATAAAAACCATTTAGGCGATAATCCCCTTTCCCATAGACCAGCAGCTACTGCAATCACCCACCACCCGAACTCCAAACTGCACGTATTCACCAACTCTCGAACAGCAGACACACGAACCCTGGAAGCAGCCGAACAGGAAAAGCAATACGAACAGCTTACACTCCTGGCAATCGGCATACAGTCAAATTCCCCCCAAGAATGAGACAACACTTCAGCTTCAGGGTTAAACAGCAACAACACTGATTTATTCATACAACAGGCTTATATGGGATTCTCCCATGCAAGGGAGGGATTTACAATACACCAATCCAGTTTAAGGTACAACCCACACATCTCCTCCCTCTAACTTATCTGTTAACACAATTAGCATGTACATAATTTTACCCAAGTCTTGGATGTACCCTAAATACTTGGGGTACATCCACAAATCCAGTATCTCCAGATAGCCCTAGTCTGGAGGAACAACATATGCGAAAATAAGCCCATTCGGATAAAGGGTTCGGGAGTTATGGGACTTTAAAGTATTGACCGACCGCACAGGCAAAGTAACCAAAAATAGTTCCATGAGGTTTGGCCTTGCGGTCGGTCCGAGTTCGTGCGTCAAAAGTTCCGAACGGATTGCCATCCAGAGTAATACTGGAGTCCGGATGAATCCCCATGTGTACATTAGTCTTTCTACCGAACGGCGGCTCGTTCGGTAGTTGTGGCACGAATCCACGGAAGTCTGGAGGTCTCAGCGGTGTTTGCTTAGTCGAGTGTCTGATTTTAGTTCCAGACACTCTACGGCAAAACGTCGCTGTTCGGGAGCTAAGATGGCCACCGCCACGAACAAAGGCCACCCAGCGTTTGTCAATTAAGCTGCGGTTAACCACAGCTTCTGAGCGGTCAATTGACGGCACACTCTAGCTCCCAGGTGGTCGCGCATTTGTTAGTTTGTTCGGTAGATAAAATCTACCGAACACCCTGGCAGAAAAGGCACGAATAAGCCTTTCTGCAGGGAAAATAAGACTTTTAACCCCTTAAGGACACATGACATGTCTGACACGTCATGATTCCCTTTTATTCCAGAAGTTTGGTCCTTAAGGGGTTAAAGTCTGGTCCATGGTCCAAAGGAAGCAGGCGAGCAACCAGGCTTCTCCAGTTCATAGTGGCGAGGTTGGTTTCGCCACAATAGTGCTCTCTGCTTTGCTAAAAAAGTAATAAAAAACAATAAAGGGAGGTATAAAAAAAGCGAGAGAGATGTAAAACTGCACATTTTCTTTAGGAACATTTTTTACACCACAGATTGGCAGGTTTTAAGCAACTGACATGTTTTTTATAATCCTATAAAAAAAAAAGAGCTATAGTCACAAAGGGATCCTATAAAGCTTAAGTGGTATCTTCCCCACCATGGAAATAGAAGTTTGAATCCTCCAAAAAAAAATTCAGAGGCAAAAACAGGAAGGTCTAAATTCAATTAAAAAAAAAATATAGTATTATTTGAAACCAAAAAAATAAAACCAATTGTATAATATAAAAAAACAATGTTTCGGCCACAATATTGCTTTTTCAAAGCAATATATTGTTTTTGTATAATTATATTTGCAAGACATTTTTGTATATTGAGGTATGGATGTAAATAAATATGATCATAGCCTGAGTTAGACAATGTCCCATGTAACAGGAACATGCAGATATATTCAAATCCTATATTTAATTAAAAGTGATGATTCTAGAGGTAAGTGAAAGAGCCTGTGCAGTAAAAGCAGAAGGAGTAAAAAAAAAAACAAAAAAACAGTGCATGTGTACCCTACAGAGATTTAATAAGTGTGTAGGTGCTTATAAGAATACATTTCCATCTTATTAGAGATTTTGCCTTTTAATTTAAAGCAGCAAGGTAAATTGTTATTGTCGGACTCAAGTAAGAGGTTTACTTGACGGGGCATTGCAGTGATACTAAAATCTCCTGTTATTTGGGATATTTAGGCTGATGAAACGCTGTTGATGCTACCCAAAAGTATTAGGAGTTTCAATGGCCAACTATCCCAAACAGTCACTATAGCTAACGAAACAAGACAGGGCTTCCCCCTATCCCCGCTCCTCTTCATCCTAATATCAGAACCCTTTTTACAGGGTATCAGAGACAATAAACTAATTGAAGGCATAACCATAAGAGGACGGGAATACAAGGTCTCAGCGTTTGCAGACGACCTTCTGTTCACCGTCTCCAACCCACTGTCCACGTTGACGCATATTCTTTAAGAAACGGAACAATATAGTAGGGTCTTCTATTTTAAAGCGACCTTAACCAAATGCGAGTTACTCCCCAACTATTCTAATAAAATTCTTAACGCAAAGATGAGGAAAATATTTCACTTCTCATGGGCATCTCACTCTTTAAAATACCTAGGGATTCAAATCCCACCCAATCTAAAAAACCTTTATGAAATTAATTTCCTTCCTTCACTGAGTAAGATCTCCAAAGATCTACAGGCCTGGAACAGACCCAACTTTGGCTGGCTATGTAGGACCAATATAATAAAAATGAATATTCTCCCTTGCATATTATACCCTCTACAAACACTCCCCATCAGTATACCAAAAAAGTTCTTCTCCTCCATAAAATCGATCATTATAAATTTAATCTGGTCCAACGCGCTCCCCAGAATTGCCCATAAAACACTAACACAAACTAGAGAAAAAGGAGGTTTAAACCTACCAGACATAGAGATGTATCAGAAAGCAATCCACCTCGCTAGAATTTACGATTGGACTCACACGACCTCAAGCCATCATTGGGTGCTACTAGAAAATTTGTTTTCAGAGATCCCACTAGAAGTATGATTATGGTTATCACCGACCCAACCGCTGACATGCCAACAACTGGACGTTCACCCCACAATAAAACCTATACTACACATCTGGTACAATCTAGTGAGAACAACGGAGATTTCCACATACCCCTCCCCTCTCTGCCCCATCACACACAACCCCAATTTCCAAAGAGGACTTTCGGGGAACACTTATCTTAAATATCACAGCGGCAATACGCTGCACTTGAGAGACATAATCGAAAACAACCAAATAAAAACCCTCTCACAACTATTACCTGACATGACACCGACGGGGAACCAAATACTTTACTACAATCAGCTGACACACTTCCTCAAAAGCCAGGATCTATTGTCAAAAGGTATGAGAGATTTATCCAAATTCGAACAACTCTGCTGCACTCACCCTACCACTAAAAAAACACTCTCCACAATGTAAAGACTAGCCAGGGAGATACAGAATCCGAATCTCCCAGGCTGGACAGCAAAATGGGCAGACGAAATGAGTATAGAAATCTCTCCCCAAGACTGGAAAACTATATTTCAAGTCTCCCATAAAGCGTCTACTTCCACGAGCACGCAGGAAAGTAATTTAAACGAATTTCCCGTTGGCACTACACACCTGAAAAAATACACAAAATACACAATACACCTACGGATGAATGTTGGAGATGCCAATAAAAAGCAGCAATGCCCCGTGATAACCAAATTTTGGAGGAGGATACATACCCTCATCCAAACGGTGCTCAGTTCGAAAATCCCAATGCTCTGCCAACACTATATTTTTCTCCTACCCCCCCCAGGCTTAAGGAAGCCTATTCAACCTGTTGGCTATGGCGGCTTCACAACTGATCCCTGTTTACTGGAAGCAAACACCTATACCCTGGATATGGATAGGAAGGGTAGAAAACACCAGACAAATGGAAGAGATTACTTACGCGAAACAAAAAAACTTCCAAACATATTCCAAGATCTGGAAACCATGGTCTCTATTCCTCCTCTCCCAAGCCCCAAATCCCTGAGACATAAACACACTTCTCTGCGGACCATTCTAACTCCCATCACCATTTCCTACATGCTCTACACATATCCCAAAAAATATTTAACCACTCCAGTAATGAAAAGGATGACTATTAGCACACACTGACTTACAACAAGTCTACACATGAGAAAATGTAAATAGCGTGAAACATTACTCAGACGAGCAATATAACAGTCTAAGCCAAGTTTTTCCTCTGGAAATTCTTACCAAAGATGCCTACAAATGTTTACTCACCTAAAATCGATAACAAAAGTCGTCACCTTTTATGTTATTATGTTATTATTATGTTATTATGTTATTACGTCAACCTTGTACAAGCCGGCACACCGACCGTGGGTAGGCTTCCAAGCCCTTGCCGTAGATTGTAACTTGTAACTTGTCACTTGTCGTAAATTGATGCTTTGTTACCCGATGTACTTTGCTGCTTTGTTATATTCTTTTAACAACAAAAATAAAAAAAATTAAAAAAAAAAAAAAAAAAGTATTAGGAGTTTGAACACAGGTCTTAATTTTGTGTGTTTGTAAGCCTCACATTTATAAAATATAGTCTAACTGCTTTCAGTAGTTGTTCTGCAGCCGTCACTAGCTGTTTCTAGGGAAAGTAAGGAATACTTGATATTGTACTTGCAAAGTGATTTTAGATCCTCTTGCGTTATTTGTGTTGTGGACACAGTTTTTTATCAAATTGAGGTCACCTGACATATTGGAAAATAGTCCTGCATATCCTGTTTACAGTTTTCTTTACCTAGTTTTCTTAATATTTGAGTCTATGATGCATGCACTTCTATTCTATTTGCTCAACGGTTCCCTTTAAGTTTTTTTAGGTCCTCAGAAATGTAGTATGGACTTTAAGGGTCTCTACTGGTTGACCTGCAGACAGGAGCAGTAATATCAAGCGCAAATCTTAACTTGTTATTGAATGGAAGTGGAGGTATGATGTAGCATGCACGTCTCCGCCCGATGTGAAGTTTTGTAAATTATATATATGAATTTCTTGCCAAACTGCAATCAAGTATTGGATTTATCTGTATCATATATATCTTTTATATTTCGTGTAGTTATATTGGAAAATATAAATAAAAATTATAAAAATAAAAAGAGAGGAAAAACCAACAAACCAACAAACAAAAAAAACCAACAACTTGTTATTTGTTATTTGTATGATCATGCTAGACACTTTACTAGTGATCGCTTCTTCTGTAGTGACACTTCTTTTTCTTGTGTATGTGTTGGTTGGGTTTATAGTGGTTCTGGTAGCATGGGTAATATCTAGTTTACTAGATAGGTTTACTCTGTTAATGTAGACAGACTTTAGAACAGGGGTAGGCAACCAGCCACACTTCAAAGATGTTGTTGCATTCATCTCCCAAATGCTCTTACAGCTAAAATGCTGGCAAAGAACCAAGGGAAATGTAGTCCATAACATCTGGAGTGTCAAAGGTTGCCTTCCCTAGTTTAGGGTATGCCCATTGGTGTGTGCGGCGAAAATAGCCTCGCCACTGGGTTCTGGATGGGCCTGTTTGCTCGCCTTTTGCCTCAGGATTATGGCCCTGGGGTGTGTGGCCCTTTAAAAACATTATTTGGGCATATTGGATTGTAACACACTTTTTCTGCCCTTTTAATTCCATGAGAAAATGTGCCGCTTACCCTCACCCTTTTTCCTGTCTATTGTTTCTCCAGCAGGGCGTTGTCCCAGGGACACTGCCATACTAGTTTAAACTGTCTGCTTTGTCCCTCCTCAATCTCTCATCAGCCCTTGCTAAACTTTAACCCCATGGCAATTTTATTCTGTTCATGGGATCTGAGCGCTGTTCAGATATATTGAGCGCTCTGATCCAAGTTATCTGGGGATAGGTTGAATGTGGGGGTTCTGTCCAGTATAATAGGAATTATGTATTTTTATGTGTTTTTACTGTTGTTGTAAATGGAGATATTTTCTGTAACTGGAGATAATTAAGTTACCACTCCCACTTAAGCCAATTATCTCCAGGATAGAGGAGAAGATAGACCGGCTGCACAGTCTAAATCTGTGGAACTGTTTTTGGCAGGAAAGCCATGCTTGCAGTCGGTCAAATAGATCTTCCACCTACCTTTTGAACCACCGGACCAATTTGTATGATTTTGACATATGTTTGTATACTGATTATGTTGGTTAACTTTTATGGAAATTGCATGTATAGTTTTGAAGTTATGAATATTGTGTAAAACTGTATATTTTCTGCCTGTGATAATTAAGTTAGCCCATTGTGTTCAGTAATTATATCACAGGCAGAAGGACGGGTTTGTGTGCTTTGACTGGGAGAGTCTGACTGTACTGTAATGTTTTGATTGGCTATTGTAACTGCATGTCCAGTATTCCACAAGGTCCACATGGGTGGTAACCTTGTGGGAAAACTTGTATATAAGTGCCAATAAACCCTCAGACTGCGGAGTTCCTGTTTGACCCTCAACATAGAGTCTAGTCTCATGTGTGGGGGAAAAGGCTGCATCTACACTGGGGGATTGCTATACTCTGTATACTCCCCTGGCTATAATCACTAAGTTCTTTTAAGAGCTTGTTCTTGCTTCGCTCTCTGAAGGAAGAGAGGTTCGGTCTGCAGTGCTTATGGTGTCGAGTGGAGTGCTTGGAGCCCTCAGGAAGCACTAGGAGCATCCATCAACGGAGGTACCCAGTTGGGGTGCCAGGTGATCCGTTACCGTGTGTTTAGTTTAGGAGGTGTACAAGTAAAGTCAATTGCATTCAGAATTTCTTTAAGGATTATGGTATTAGTGTCTAAGACATCTTTCATTCATATCTTGAAGACTCCATGAAAAGGTTTTTATTGTGGCTTGCAACATGGTGTGCTCTTAGCTATAGCAAATCCAGGGATTGATATCAAATATGGATAAACATATTATTATTATTATTATTATTATTATTATTATTATTATTATTATTATTATATCGTTATTATTATTAAATTATACATTTTATTTAAAGAAACAACAGCTTTTATCCATAAGGAATTCAAAATTAAGATGACGGGTAACTAATATTAAAGAGCAGCAATGGGGGGGCGTGGCTAGCCAAGGAGCAAGATGGACATGTGAAACCTTGCTCCGGCGAAACGGCACAGAATCTCAAGCAATACCGACAAAATATAGCCCATCAAACCCGCTAGAACAACTATGCCTCACCAGAGAAGCAAGAAATCCTCGGCAAAGCAGGATAAACTGGCTTTCTTTAATCAGAAACAGAGCATTACGAGCTCGATAGTACAGGCCGCAAGCCCGAATGGGAGTTTGGAGTCAGATGGCGGAGCGGCTAAACATCACCTGCTAATGGCTGATGAACAAGCTCAGATCACAAAAGCAGACCTCACACTGGCTCTAGAGGTGCTCTCTAATAAACGTATCACAACATGGCAACACATGCTGGACTCCATGAAAAAGGACATCCAGAACCTGGGAAGACGGACATCCCACATGGAAGATAAATATGACAAATTCACCACCGCACACAATGATTTAGCCACCAACGTGGAGGATATGGCGGCAAAAATTGCAGTTATGGAGGGGAAATTGGTGGACATCGAGGGCAGGTCCCGCCGAAACAATTTACGATTGCGAGGCGTTCCAGAGACTGTCACTAACGCAGAGTTACCTGCATATGTACGAAGCCTCCTACAAGCATATGCCCCTGAGATACCGGCAGACATGCTGCTAGTAGACCGGGCCCACCGAATCCCTAAACCACGCCACCTACCACAAACAACGCCTAGGGATGTGGTGCTACGAGCACACTATTTTCACGTTAAGGAACACATCCTACGAAGTAGCAGATTACGATCCAAACCGCCGGAGGATTTCTCAACAATCAAAATATTTGCGGACCTGTCCGCAGCCACATTAAAGCAAAGAAAAGAATTTAATCAAGTAACCACTACTCTGAGGAAAAATAATATCAGGTACAAATGGGGTTACCCAACAAAAGTCATAGCCACTAAAGAGCAGCAATGAGGAACCTTTACAAACACATTCCATTACTTAACAAATATATTTTATGTTGCTCAACATGGGAAGGCTTTCAAAGGGAATCTGGGCTTCATCCTCAAGCCATTTGTTTTTAAAGTTATAATAATGAAGGTAGGTTGTAAAGTCTAATGCCACAGTGCTGGAAGGCAGTGAGAAAGAATTGTGCAAAGTTTTTACTATCTCAGCACTGTACATATTTATTTTCTGAGCTCTCCAGACTTCAACTGGATCACTGGGATGTTTTCCAGACTACTGCAGTATCTGGTTTGACCAAGTTGCCAGGCTAATATAAGTATGTATGATGTTCCTGGAGATGTTTCCAAGTAACCTCAGGGTGAGATAAGTGCTCATGACATTCATAACACACACTGGTTGTCATTGGTGGCAAAAGAGACATGGGAAACATAGTCCGTGTGGCTTAGATATGCACCGATCTCTGTGAATGCTCAATCTGTGCATGTCATACTAAGGGGATGCATGGATATATGATGGCACCCCTTGCTAATCCAGCATCTTCCATCTGCAAAACCATATATTGGATGTTCCATGGTAATGAGTATCCACACTGATATATGTGAATAAATATTTTCTGCTCCCCAGGCCAACATTTCAAGCCATTGAAACATTTCAGGCCAACATTTCAAGCCACATAAGGTTCTACATATGATTATACTAACTATGGTCTAGATATATGCTTTTCAAATGTTAACAGAAGAAAACTCAAAAACACAGGTAAACAGACATACTGTATTCATACTTACTTAGAGAAACTTTCTTAGAGAAATTTACATGTGCGTTGCTAGCAAGGTTTTTACTGCAGGGTCAAAACTTCAAAGTCAACATGACTATGGCAGTGCATTTACTTCTTTTTCAGGGAAAATAAGCCTATTTAATTGAGTTTTCCTGTGAAGGTAACATTTAACCACACAACAATCCATTAAAGGACACAGCTGTTTTATAATCATTTCAAAAAGAGGCGTTTATTCTTGGGAATTTTTGCTCCACACCTTCATGTCTCAATGCATTTTCAGAGAAGTGCAGATATTAATAAACTAAATATCTTGACAACCGCTGTCAGTGAGAGCAATCTGTGATAGCCTAAGGACGAAGTAACGCTCACCAGGAAGCCATATTATCCTTTCTGTGTAATTTGAAGGACTTCACAAGCTCTTCTGCCTCCTTGTCACAGGCTAATTATAACATGTTTAATAGAGCAATCATTTCAATTCTCAAGAAAATCTTCCAACACCTCCCTCAAGCTTAACCTTTACTATTCCAGAATAAGTCTGCTCCTTTGTGTGGATTTCAGTAATATACCAAATTTTGTTTTCTAGAATTCTAAATAGGCATTCCAGATAGATTTACATATAAATTGTCATCTTTTTTAAGCTTTACAATAATAACTAAAGCTTTATGTAAAAAATAATCAGTGTAATATAGTATCATATGACAAACAAATGCAAAAGTTATTGTAAACTAATAATATTAAACTGAGTAAAATGAAAAAAGAAATCCAAAACAAAAAAGAAGACTCATTCTAACAATTATAGTAATTATTATACTTCACACATCTACATATAGTTATCACTATTTGTCTTAACCTATCTATAGTATATTACAAAGACATGCAACCTTTGGCACTCCAGATGTTGTGGACTACTTCTCCCATAATGCCCTTATGGCCGTAATGCTGGCAAAGCATCAAGGGAAGTATAGTCCACAACATCTGAATTGCTAAAGGTTGCCTAGTTATTTATATACAATTTAAATGGTAGCTCATGTCCAGGAGTGAAACTACTTATCTCGGCCATGTATAGCCTTCACTGCAGTCACTTACATTGTGCTTAATGGTTTTTAATGCACAGTGTGATATCAGCTGCTGGGCAGCACTCGATTTAAAACCATGAACTAGCTTTTGAAATAATTTGCAGATCTTGTAATGTGTGTGTGTGGGTCTGCGTCCACTTTCACAAATATTGAGCTGTGTACGTTTAATTGCTATATATTCTCTTAACTACTTAATTTGATAAAATTTTCATTTTTATTGCAGATATTTAATGTCTACAGAGCTGCTCCATTGTAAATAGTTAAAGAAACATAAATCACTGAATGAATATTGATTCAGTTACATCACTCAAATTCCTTTCTCTTCGTTTTATGGTTTGAAAAAGGTCACTGTGTAAATGACATTTATTTTACAGATAATGGTTCAAAGGTTAAGATAGATCCCTCCTGGCACTGAAAGAGCGGACATTAAATTTTAATCTTCCACACATGGGCATTATAAATTACAATACGATCTATAAATACAGATCATGGGGATATATTTTTGAACTTCTGGCTTTTACATGCAAGCATTTGCCATTGTTCAGAGTGTTTATATTCTATATCGCAAGAGGTATCTCTACAGCATTTCTTCAGAGCACAGTGACTGACATACAATCTTATCAATGTTACAGACACTAAGTAACCAAAATATCTGGCAGTGCTATATAAAAACTGTCATAAAAAGAATGAGGGTTTTAAAAAGCATTATAAATGAACATAGATTCTAAAAGAAAATTATAGAAATAACATATCACAAATATCTCACTTATTTATATTCTAATTTTGGTTTACGTTGCCATGGCAAATAATTTAAACCACTTGCAAAAATTAAAATGATGGGTTTTACATTTTTATTTAAAATCATAGAACGTTATTAGTAGCCATAATAAGCAGGAGGATTTTTAATACAAATAAATGTACAAAACAAATTTGTATACATTTGTATGAACAAGATATAAATAAAAAGAGCATTATAGACCAAACAATCATTTGTCATAGAATACAAAGCACGGTGTATAATGTTTATCATTGTATAGCTGACTTTGTGCTAACTAGATGGCTTATTGCTTAGTCAGTTGAAAGAGGTGGATTTGAAACTGAAAGAGGTACCAGATGTAATTTAAAAAAAAATCTGCTTACTGGTATACCAACTTATATATAACTAGTACTAGAATCTTCAGAGACATGGCTATAGAACCCACAAGGAGAAGTACATAAGATTTAAAAATATATAAAAAAGGGGGGCAGAGCCTAACACAGCACGAGAGCAGACGTACCTTACTAGAGCTTCTAAATAGCCCATCTTAATCCACCAAAATAGGGGGCATCATGCTACAATTCTGGCAACACCCCCTGCCATATCCCCAAGAGCATCCCGCTGACACCCCTGATGCTGTTCTTTCTGATTCACGGCTCCAAAAATCTACGCCGAGGCAGCAGGGCCTACCACGCAGGCAGACAGCAGCGGGACACAGCCGGAGGACTCTGGCCGTGGAGCACATTCGGCTCGGAAGATTGGCACTCCTGCCCTGCAAAGTACAGGTGAGATGGGACGCAGATCTAAAAAATTACTCCCACACACCCCGAAGCCACAGTGCGACATCAGCCAAATGCTGCAGGCACCAGGCACAGCAGGGACCCAGACTCCCTGCAATGCCTCACCACTGCCCTCAGAGGAAGGGGATCCACATGACAGCCCTCCACTAAGTCCCTGACACCCTGAACATGCAAGGTAACAGCAGACAGTACCCCAGCTTCAAAAAGATACATAAAGGCCATGCTGACAGGCCTACAACAGAATCTAAGGCAGATGTGGGAAGCAGACCTGGTAGTACTAAAAGTCGATGTGCAAGCAGTGACAGCGCGCAATCAGGAGACAGAAGATGAAGTTGAGGGACTGAAACAGGGCCTACAAGTACTGGGGGAGAAAGTACACCACCTATACTCCACACAAGCAACCCTGTCCCGACAAGACAACCTACTGGATGACAGGGGACAATGTAAAAACATCAAAATCATAGGGGTACAGGAGTCAGTGCCACTGGAAGAGCTACCACACTTCATCAGGCACCTAGCAGCCGCAATACTACCGGGAAGACAAGTGAATAATTTCCTATTCGATGGAGTTTACAGAATAGCTAAATCCCAGCAAGCACCTAACGCAGCTCCGTGAGACATCTTCCTGCGTTGCTAATCAATGTAAGATAAATTGGGGCTACTGGCAGCACTACACGGAAAGACTCCTTTTGAGTTTGAGGAATGCCGACTCTCCTTTTCTCAGGACTTAAGTAGGGCCACACTACTCTGCTGCAAAACTATGCAACCACTCACTAAATCACTCCACGTAGAAGGCATTACTTAAAGCAACAGTTGTCGCACACAGAATGAACAGAGGCACCAAGACCTGAAATAACTCTCACTGTCTACAGCCTTTTATATTTTAAATTGTCTAATATGTTATTCAAAAGTTTTTCATATAATCTAATTTTAGTTACATTTTATGTTGCAACTACCAAGCAACAGTCTATAAGACGAGAAATGGGCCTACTGAGGTTACACCTCCCTGCTCTGGTGATACCCCCTCCTTCCCCACCTCCCTGGGGTAAAAGAGTATTGAAAGCAATGGAGCTCCATAACCCTGAATAGCATCGAGCTTTAAGACATATCTGCCACCATTAGAACTACGCCCTATTGGCGCAGCTCGATCTTTTCATACTCCCACAGCTAACACCTATCTAGACTCACTCTTGGCATAGTTACAAAACGATGTTGCGACTATGCATAGCCATCACTACTATCACATAATAGTCAGGCCAAAGAGAAAAACAAATTACCAAGTAGTGAGTTAATATACACAGAAAACTCCCACACTACTTGATAAAAATGCAGTGCTAAATATAGTGTGATAATGGTGTAAATTATACACTTACCCCTTACAATACACTCGGGGTATACATGTAAAATAAAACAGAGAGAAAAAAAATATAGAGTAGTATTGTACAATAACACTTGATAAATTGTTTTAATTTGGTGAGTAAGGAAAAAAACTCACATTTTAAAGAGCCTTTTATGAGGATATAGGCTCTAAACACATATGCCTCTGTGCCTTTTTTTTTTTAATAGAACTTTTTATTATTTTCCAAGTATATGGGATACAGAAGAGAAGGGAGGGGTTAGGGGGGGTTATAATCATTGTATGTCATATGATACATTAGTTTGTTATACAATAAGTTGTAATACTGTACAGTAGTATGTTATACATTAAACGTAATGCAATATATCAGCTTAGTACATTGTAATTGGTAGAACAGCATATCATCCTTTTATCTAATAAGTGGTAACATCGTATAATAGCCCAGGACAACATAAATGTTAAACCAGAAAGTGGTGTTATGGTGAACAAGGGAGAACAGGACAAACGAGCGTGAGTAAGGGCGGGAAGGTCGCCACTATAATACCCTGTAGTCAAGAGTATAAACATTGAAGGCATCAGAGCAGGTCATGCATTGTTAGGAGTCTTCTAATAGTCCGGTTCACGCCAGTAGGTTAGGTAGAGGTAGTGTCCCTGTCGATAGATAGGGTCTGATCTGTCAAGAAGTCACGTAAGGTGCGTTGGGGCACCCTGTGAAGATTTTAAGTGGTGAGTGCTTTAGCATATAGTGTTCGCCAGGGTTGCCACATAGATGTGAATCGGTGTGTTTCGGCACTGTGGAGTGTCGTCATGCTTTCATATATGTGATACTGTTGGATCTTGTCGCACAGTTGGGATTTAGGCGGGCATGCCTGTGATTTCCAATTCAACGCTAGGAGATTTCTAGCAGCTAGTATGGTGAGAGCACATATTTGTCTGTGGTCTTTAGGGAGGTCAGTGGGGAATAGGAGTAGAAGATACGTTTGTGGGTTCTGGGGAAAGTTCTCGATGCCCAGCGACTCCAGCAATCTCCTGACCTCGGTCCAGAGGGGCTGAATCACTGGGCATGTCCACCAAATGTGGAAAAACGAGCCCGGCTCTTTGGAGCACCTCCAGCATGTTGGCATCACAGTGGGGTAAATTTTATGTAGCCGTAGTGGCGTCATATACCACCTATACAACAGTTTTCTATGTGCCTCAATGTGGGTGTAACATCTAGTGAGTTTTGAGAGATTATTGAGAGCTTGTATCCAGTCTTCGTTAGATAATCTGAGTGTGCAGTCTTCCTCCCATTTCTGTTTACATAGGGGGTTTTGTTGAGGGACCACGCTCTCCCACATCTTATAGCATAGGGAGATGGTCTTGGGTTTGCCCGGTGCAGCCCAGCAACGGTCAATGATTCCCTCAGCTGAGAGAATCGTCTCTTGCTGTTTGTCATGTTTGTGTACATGGGTCAGTATGGTACCTTTGAGCCGGAGGAATGTGAATAGTTCCTCTGGTGGCAATCGCCATTTGGCCTGTATGTCTGCGAATTGCATCAACTCTCTGCCTTTTAACAGTTGCTGTATGTTGGTGATACCCGCTTTAACCCACTTAGCTATGGGTAGGTTTGGCGTCGCAGCGCCAAGGGCCGACAGAGGTGCCTTGGCGTGATATAAGGTTTTACATCCTAGCCTGGACAGAAACGAGTCCCAGGTGCTGAGCGTGAAAGTGGTGGTGGGGAACAGGGCCATCCCAGGGGTCCTGAAATGTTTGGGTGTCCACAAGGTGTCTATTATGTTCCCTCCCCGAGCTTGTTTGTTCTCCATATCTACCCAGCTCAGTTCTCCCTTAGGGGAGTGCAACAGGATTCCAGCTGTCAGCGCTGACGCCTTGTAATATTGGGCAATATTTGGTAACCCTACACCCCCTTGTCTGACTTGTGTGTACAGGAGTTTGGTAGGAATCCTAGGTCTTTTATTGTCCCAAATAAAGGCATTGCACGTTGTCTGAAGAGCTTTAAGGAGGGGTTGTGCAATCTTTAGTGAGAGCATGCGGAAGATGTACAACATTTTGGGCAGTATGGTCATTTTAAAGGCGTTAATGCGTCCTAGCCAGGAAAGACGTGTGTGTTTCCACTTCAATATCTCTGTCTTGCACATATGTGGGAGGGGCGAAAAATTTAGTTGCGCAATTTTGTCAACAGAAGTTGCAATTTTAACTCCCAAGTACGTGAGGGAGGATGTCCGCCAGTCAAATTGAGGTTTCTGTTTTAGAGCTAGTGTGCGGCTCGTGGACAGGTTAACTGCTAAAGCTTGGGTCTTGTCTTGGTTCAATTTATAATGGGAAACTAGGCCAAAGTCTCTAAGGGTTTGTATTAGGTGTGGCAGGGACCTTTCTGGCTCCTCCAGCGTTACCAAAACATCGTCGGCGAATAGCGCCAATTTGTGTTCCTGCCCCTAGATATATAGGAGAGGGGACAACGGGCAGCCCTGACGTGTCCCATTAGTGATATGGAATTCATCATAGATGAAGCCCCCATTTGAGACCCTGGCCGCCGGTGTGCTATAAAGTGCACTTATCCCGGCGATCATCTCTGGTGGGAATCCATAGGCCTCCAGGACCTTGGACATGTATGTCCAATTGAGGCGGTCGAAGGCCTTCTCCGCGTCCAGCGCAAGGAGGAGGCCCTCGTTGCTGTCCCTGTCCACCCGTGCTAGTATGTTAAGAATGCGTCGGGTGTTATCCAAGCCTTGCCGGCCATGGACAAACCCCAATAGATCATAGTGTACTAGTTGTTTAAGGAAGGGAGCTATTCTATTGCTAAGTATCTTGGCATATATTTTGGCGTCACCATTCAGTAACGAAATCGGTCTGAAATTTTTGCACTGTGTAGGTGGTTTCCCAGGTTTGGGGAGTGTTGAGATGTGGGCCAGGAGGATTTCTGCTGGTAGTGCCCCTCGAGCGTTACTTTGTCTATACAGTTTTAGTAAGTGAGGTGAGAGGACGGTTTCAAACAGCTTATAGTAGGTATTGGTGAGACCATCAGGCCCGGCGATTTGCCCGTAGGCAATGCTTTAACCACTGATGTGATCTTGTCTAACGATATAGACTGTTGCAAGGACTGGATTGCAGTTGGGGTCAGAGAGGGTAGGTCTATATCTGCCAGGAATTTGTCTATGTCTGTCTGCGTCGGGACCTTAGTTGTGCCGTCATGCTGGAGGTTATACAGTTTACCATAGTATTCTGCGAAGGCATTTACTATCCCCTTGGGGTCAATAATCTTGTGGTTGCTGCCTTCTTGGAGGTAGGCAATCCTGGAGGCAACCATTTTTTGTTTCAGTTGTGCTGCTAATTGAGCACCTGCCCTATTCCCTGCTGCAAAAAAATTGTGTTTAGATTTCTGTAGAAGGTAGGTGGTTTTAGCCAGTTCCACATCTCGTAATTGAGATTGGAGAGCCAGCTATTTTTTCTGTAGGGCTGTAGTGGGCGAGTGTTTGTTTTCGTGTGTGATAGTTTTGATCTCGTTAATGAGAGTCAAGTATCGTGCCTGTTGAGTTTTTCTAATGTGGCTGGCGTGTTTGATAAAGCTGCCCCTAATAACCGCTTTATGAGCTAACCAGACATATTCAGGGTTGATGTCCTGCCGGTCATTGTCCTCAAAATAGTTCTGTAGATCTAAAGTGAGTTGTTTGATAACATTGGGTTGTGTTAGCATTTTATTGTCTAGTCTCCAAGGTGTTCGTCCGGTATTAGGGAACTTGTCTTTGAGTGTCATTGTGATAGGGGCATGGTCTGACCACGTGATGTCCCCAATTCCTGTGTCTAGTATGTTTGGTAGGGATATGGTCCTAACCAAAAACCTGTCTATCCTGGAGTAGCTGTTATGCACTACTGTGTGGCAGGTATAATCAACTTCAGCAGGGTGCATGATTCTCCAGGGGTCTACAAAATCGTGTGTCGCTAAGATGTCCCTGATGTTACGCGACTGTGTGAACCGCCTCTTGGAGGTGGCGGTTGCCACTGTGTGTGAGGCAGATGAATCCCTAGTGCTGTCTAATAGAAAGTTGGTGTCGCCTCCAAGTATTACCTCCCCAAAACTATACAAATTCAACATTGCAAATACCCTGCACATAAACTCTTCTTGGTTGTCGTTAGGCCCATATATGTTCATTAGGGTGAAGGGGTTATTGTTTAGGTGGCATTGTATGATGAGGTATCTACCTTTCCTGTCGCTGATTTTCCGGATCATTTCAAAGGTTACCTGTTTGCTAATCAATATGGACACTCCTCTCTTTTTCATGGCATAACAGGAGTGGTGGTCTACAGGGAACCAGGGAGAGTTAAATCTGGGGCGGGATCCCCATTTAAAATGGGTTTCTTGGAAGAAAGCGATGTGCGCTTTTTGGTTTTTGGCCTCCAATAGAGCCAGCCTCCTCTTGTTGGGTGTATTTAACCCTTTTACATTAAGGGAGAGTACTTTGAGTGACATGGCTCCAAAGGTGGCTCAAATGTTTTCAGGAAGTGCGGCATTGTCTCTTCGTCTATCTTAGTCTGGTATCGATGCTTATCGAAGTTGTGGCAATGTGTTGGGGGGGGGATCGGAGGGTGGGGGTTAGGTACGGGTACTTCTATAATCAAATAGAATCTAAACTATATACAAACCCGTTAGCCGGGTGGCCTAATGCCGAAGTCTGCGGACGGGTAGTGAGATGGCTTAGTAGTAAGCCTTATGGGGTATCGTGGGCGCTGTCGGTGCAGGGCCAGGTGGGTGTACTCTCAAGGGCAGTTACGTTAATACCTCTAGGTCCCTAGGTGCGATTCTGCCTAAGGGGGTATTTATGCAACCCTTGTAGTGGCTGTATTTCACCTGTAATCCTCTGCACCAGTGTATATAAAGAAATATAGTGAAAGAAAAATACAAAATGCAACAATATATAACTAGTAGTATAAGCAATCATATGGTCAGCCGCCACGTGTGGACTCTCGGCTGTGCGACACCATGTAAGTGAGGACAGATTCGAGGGTGCACAGGGGGGGGATTCCGTGTTTAGTCTCTGATAGAGTATACATATCTGCGGTCGGTCAGCTCTGGTCAGTGGCGTTTCGTCTCGATGCGTCGTCTGGTTGTGGATGTGACGGTTGTGCGCCTCTGGTATGCCAAGGGACGAAGCTGTAGTCTTTTGCCTGCTTTCTGGGCGGTGACACGGTCGGTGATCTCGTGCTGCTTGTTCGCTGTATGGGAATGTTCCATTCCTTGAGAAGTCTTGCGCCGTCTCGTGGTGTGGAGATCATCTTGTCAACTCCATTCCTCTTAAGCAATAATTTTGTGGGAAATCCCCACTTATATGGTATATTAGCAGTCCGCAAAGCTAGGGTGATGGGTGCAAACGCCCGTCTCATGAACATAGTCGCCGCCGACAGATCGATGAACAGTTTGATGTCGGTAAATGGTTTAGGCAGTATCGGGTGTTTTCTGGAGGCTTGCATTAGACGGTCCTTAACTGCAAAGTAGTGGACTCTTGTGATTACATCCCTTGGTGTTGATGGTGGGAGATGCTTTGGCTTTGGCAACCTGTGTGTGCGGTCTAGGCGGAGGTCTGAGGCCTCTATGTCTGGTATGAGTGCCTGAAACATATCTTGTACAAATTTAGCCAGGTTTTGTGGGCCTATTTCTTCAGGCACTCCCCGCAATCTAATATTATTCCTCCTGTCTCGATCTTCATTATCTGCTATCTTCCCCTCAAGGAATTGTACCTTTTGTTGCAGTGCAGTGTGGGCTTCAGCAAGCTCGTTGTGGGCTTCCCTCAGCCCTTCTGTTACCTCCTCCAAATGTGCCGTCCTATCCCCTAGGGCCTGAATGTCCGCCCTGACGTCCGCCGCCATTTTGGAGAAATCCGACCGGAGGGTGGATTGCAGTGATTTTAGCATGTTGCTCACTGAAGCATCCATGGCCGGTTGAGCAGAAGGGGGATCTGGGAGGTCTGGGCTCTCACCCGGTTCGTTATCGGAAGCCGTGGGGCTCCGTCCGTCAGCGCCATCTTGGAAACCGCCGCGGTCCAGTACGAGGTGCGAGTGCAGCGTTTTCTGTTTTATTTTTTTTGCGGATTTGGTAGCCTTATCGTCCTCTTCGTGTTCCTTGTGTTCCCCAGCAGGTAGGGCAAGTTGCTGGCGGTGTATCGCTGTGTTACACGCTGTGTAAGTCCACGGAATGGCGGAGCTCACAGATTATCCGTCGGTTGACAGTTTTCAAAGGATGTGATATGTCTTTTACTACTATTGGTGCTCCTGCAAGCCAGACACTGTCCACACCAAAAAAATAACTTGTTTTTGAAAGAAAGGGGTTATTTGTTAAAAATCTTTTAGATTTGGTGCACCTCTATATATGATTTTAGGCTGGTCTGGTAATATGCTGTGTAGCATTGGATCATTCTTTAGGATGGGCCAATATTTTCTTATTGCTTTTCTAACATAATTACTATCCTGGTTAAAACCACAAATAAAAGGAATCTCTTTTAAATGTCTTTCTTTTCTAGATTTATATTCGAGGAGGGATTTACGGTCAATTTCTTCAACCTCTTTTATGGTATTTTGTAATGTCAAATCCTCATAGCCTTTTTCTCTAAATTGCTCTTTGATTTTGTTGGCCTGTGATTTAAAAATATCTACATCTGTGCAGTTCCTTCGAACCCTTAAAAATTGCGATCTCGGGATATTCTTCAACCAAGGAGAGAAATGGCAACTGTTCAGATTAATATAGTTATTGACATCTACTGTTTTGAAATAAGTTTTTGTTTTTAATGTATTATTTTCAACATATATAGTTAAATCCAAAAAATTCACCTTTTCCTAACTATAATCCGTAGTAAGCACTATTCCCCACTGGTTGTTATTAAGAAAGCAGAAAAAAATCTTGTGGCCCTTTCTTTCAAAAACAAGTTTTTTTTGGGTGTGGACAGTGTCTGGCTTGTAGGAGCACCAATAGTAGTAAAAGACATATCACATCCTTTGAAAACCGTCAAAATAAAAAGGAATATAAATTAAAGACCATGACCACTTTTTCTAAAAGAGTGGTTTACATTCTACAATGTCCATGTAACCTGTATTATGTAGGGAGAACGAAACGCCCCTTACATATACGTGTTAATGAACATGTGAGAAACATTAAAAAAGGATATGAAAAACACAATGTGTCCCTCCATTTTAAATTGTTACACAATAGTGATCCTGTTTTTTTTTATTTTTTTGCTATTCAGAAGGTGGAGATAAATTGGAGAGGTGAGGATGAAATTAAAAAACTTGATAAAACCGAAATGAAGTTGATTTTTAACCTAAATACCCTTGCTCCTTTTGGCTCTATAAAAGGTGAGCACTGACCTGTACATAAATATATTGTGCACTATTTATTTTAAGATAATCTGCACCAGGAGGCCTCCCTTGTTTTTTCTGTGTTTTGTTTGGAGATACACCTACTGACAGAGGGAAGGAAAGAAAAAGGTTTACTCCCCAGGTGCTGTTGCCTACCTTAAAGGCACAGAGGCATATGTGTTTAGAGCCTATATCCTCTTAAAAGGCTCTTTAAAACGTGAGGTTTTTTCCTTACTCACCAAATTAAAACAATTTATCAAGGATTATTGTACAATACTACTCTATATTATTTTTCTCTCTGTTTTATTTTACATGTATAACCAGAGTGTATTGTAAAGGGTAAGTGTATAATTTACACCATTATCACACTATATTTAGCGCTGCACTTTTATCAAGTAGTGTGGGAGTTTTCTGTGTATATTAACTCACTACTTGGTAATTTGTTTTTCTCTTTGGCCTGACTATTGTAGTGGTTTCTTGGAGTTTCCACTAAGTGCATGTAGCAGCTAAACCAAATAATTTCACTTAATATTACGAAGTGCCATCATTCTAGCCACACCCATTTTGTATTTGTTTGACTATCACATATTAGCCTGAGGCACACAGTGCACTACAACTATGAGTGACAGCCACTTGGCCACAGTTGGTAGCCACCACGGGTAGGGCCTGATTAAGAGCCCAGTGGGCCTGGTGCTGACAATTATGATGGGGCCTAATTACAGAATCTTATCGACGAAAAACACTAAAACAGTCATACCTCCCAAGCATCATGTATCTGATGGAGTTGGTGTTGGAGGGAAACTCAAAGGATGCAGCTATAAGAAAACACATACTGTATGCTAATCTCTTTATCTAATTTATGCTTTCATCTTTCAAGTAAATCCATACAAACAGCAGTGTCCAGTGAAGCAGGAAGCCAATGAGCGGGGTAAAAGAGTAGGCCACTGATGCGAATCACATGACCAGAACTGCCAGAAGGGGCGAACATGCCCAAAAAGGGGGTATGTCTGTCCAAAGAATTGGAAGGCCAACCTGGCATCAGTGTCCCTATGCATCACAGTGTCAGTGTCCCCATGTCACCCAGTCCCCTAGTCTCCCAGTGTCTGTGTCCCCATTTCTGCCAGTGTCCCCATGTCTCAGTGTGTCCCATGTCACTAGGATACATGGGGACACAGAGACACGGGGACACTTGGAGACATGGATGCACTGAGACACTTGGGGACACTGGGAGACATGAGGGCACTTGTGGATACAGACATGGGGACACTGAGAGACATGGAGACATGGGGACACAGACATTTGAGGACACTGGGAGAAATGGGGTCACAGACACATGGGGACGCAGACACTGGGAGACATGGGGACACAGAGATATGGGGACACAGACACTGGGAGACATGGGGACACTGAGACACTAGGGATACTGGCTGGGAGACATAGGGACACTGGGAGGCATGGGGACACAGACACTGGCTGGGAGACATGTGGACACAGACATATGGGGACACTGGGAGCCATGAGGACACTGGCTGGGAGGCATGGGGATACTGGGAGCCATGGGGACACTGAGACACTAGGGACACTGGGAGACATGTGTCCCAATGTGTCTACCTATGTCTCACAGCATCCCCATGTGTCTGTGTCCCCATGTCTCACAGTGTCCCCTAGTGTCTCAGTGTCCCCACGTCTCCCCGTGACCCCTAGTGTCTCAGTGTCCCCATGTCTCCCTGATACCTTTCCCCTCATCCCTCACTTCCCTGAGCTGTAGTCTATCTGTGCAGGCTGGGAGCTGCTATCTGAACTCTCTGACTGTGCTGTGTAGCTGCTCCCCTGTGTATCAGTGAGTAGAGAGAGTGTCAGACCTTCCGGCATTCGCTAACCGTGGACTTCCGGGTTCTCGGAGCGCGGCCACTCCCCCTCCTATGACGCGGTCGTTCCCAGGATTCATAGAGAGACCGCGTCAACACCACAGTGCTGGATCAACTCGAAAGCTCCCGCGAACTTCAAACTGAATCATTACTACTTCTACTGTGTATCGGACCCGGACTGTTTAATCGTTTACCCTCCTTCTCCTCTCCCACGACCTCGGACTGTTTTTGGATATTCTCTTGCCTGCTGCAACCTCGATTCTTTGTGGAATCTCTATCACCAATTTGGATTATCGCTCCTTCATAAGTTAAGTAAACCAGATCTGCTCAAGCAGGATATATAACCATCCTAATTCTATGTGGTTCGCTATCTACTCCACCTAACTTCCTAACCTTGTTTCAACTACTAATTAATCATCTGCATCCTAATTTGGAACTTCTCGCTGGTTGTGTTAAAATTGCCTTATCTTAAACAACTTCAACTCAGCTGCTGTTTATAACCTGCCAGGAATTAAAGAGACAGTTCAAATTGATTATATTTTTTATTTTAAAGCAATAAACAATATCAGTTTCAGAAATCTGCAGTTGTTTCCATCTTGTCAACAATTGAGCGTTACAGATTGATCCAGCCTAATTAATGGATACAGCAGATCTCACTTCTGAAATCACCAGACTAAACCAAAGAGTGGATACACTTACTCAAGGCATGCAAGATCTACAGATCACCAATGAAAGAATCCTTACTTATGTAAGGGACTTGCAAACACATACTCCTCACACAGTTACACACTCGGCTAGTGACCCTGCTGTCTCCAACCCCGAAAAATTCTCTGGAGACAGGTCCCAATACCGAGAGTTTATCAATTCTTGCAAGTTGTTGATTGCATTAAAACCTCGATCATATCCCACTGAAAGATCTAAAGTTTGTTCTGTTATTTCTTTTTTGAGAGGTGAACCCATGGCCTGGGCTCATTCCTTTCTTGAGAATGATGATCCCATATTGGATTCTCTGGATGAATTCTTTGAAGCCATGTCTCTTCTTTACGAAGACCCAAACAAACAAGCGACTGCAGATTTAACCATTAGAACACTGCAGCAAAGAAACAGGCCTGTCGAAGATTACATTGCTGAATTCAAACGATGGGCACCAGAAACTCAGTGGAATGACATAACTCTACGTAACCAGTTCCGTATTGGGTTATCTGAAGCTGTCAAGGATGAGCTCTCCAGAACTGAACTACCTACTACACTGAATACACTTATCCAACTGTCAATCAGCATTGACAGAAGACTTAGGGAAAGAAAAGCTGAGAAATCACTCACTAGCTCTCTATGGAAAAAACCCTTCACCTCTTCAAAGGAACCGGAGAAACCTATAACTCCCGCTGAACCTATGGAAATAGGGGTTGTGAGAAGTCCTCTTACTCCAGAAGAGAGAACCAGAAGAAGACAAAGGAACCTCTGCATGTACTGTGCTTCACAAGAACATGTGGTCCCAGACTGTCCCCTATTGAAACGTCCCCGAGGTGGTAAGCATGGTTCCACCACAATTGTTATGAGTGTGCTTCCCTCTAAACCAATCTCTCATTTCTCCTCTGTTTCTCTCATATTACAGTGGGACAAAGAAAGAATTACGACTAAGGCCATTATTGATTCCGGTGCTAATGGGGTGTTCCTGGACTCATCCTTTGTTACAAAAAATAAAATTCCTTGTGTTCAAAAACGTAATTCCGTCTCTGTCAGAGTTATTGATGGCTCCTTAATCTCCTCGGGGCCCATTCGCCTTGAAACTGTCCCTTTAAGGATTACTACTAATTATATCCATTCTGAATTTCTTGTTTTTGATGTCATAAATTCTCCTCTTTATCCAATAATATTAGGGATAGACTCGTTACGGACTCATAACCCACATATTACATGGGCTCCTTTCTCTCTCACGTTTAACTCTGCATATTGCCAGGGAACATGTCTACAACACATCCCCATTTTGCAAGTTACTGGGGAATCCACTATACCTTCCAGCTATTCAGAGTTCGCTGATGTGTTCAGTAAAAAGGAAGCAGAGACACTTCCTCCTCATCGACCCTATGATTGTCCGATTGACCTTGTTCCTGGTGCTCCTATCCCTTTTGGACATATTTATCCTCTCTCTGAATCAGAGTTAAAAACCCTCAAGGAATACCTGGATGAAAACCTCCGTAAGGGGTTCATTAGACCTTCCTGTTCACCAGCCGCTTCCAGCATGTTTTTTGTAAGAAACAAGGACCAGACTATACGGCCAATCATCGATTACAGGTCTTTAAATAAAATAACTATCAAGAATCGTTACCCTCTTCCCCTGATCAATGAGTTGATTGAAAGATTAAAAACAGCTACCATCTACACTAAACTTGACCTTCGTGGGGCATATAACCTTGTTAGAATCAAGGCCAATGATGAATGGAAAACGGCGTTCAGGACCCGATATGGTCTTTACGAATATCTTGTCATGCCCTTCGGGCTATGTAACGCCCCTGCAACCTTTCAGCATTTCATTAACGATATCTTCCGAGATCTCCTAGACGTTTGTGTCATCATTTACTTAGATGATATTCTCATCTACTCCAACAACCTTGAAGAACACAGAAAACACGTGAGATGGGTATTATCCAGATTAAGAACACACAAATTATACGCAAAACCAGAAAAATGTATATTTGAAGTCAATGAAATCACTTTTTTGGGATACGTTATCTCCCCTCATTCAATAAGTATGGATACCTCCAAAATAGATTGCATTGTCAACTGGTCTACTCCTACTAATACTAAAGACTTACAACGTTTTCTGGGATTTGCCAACTTCTATAGGAAGTTCATTAAAAATTACTCCAATGTTGCTCATCCCCTCAACCTGCTCAATAGCAGTAAACGGTCCTTTGCTTGGAACGATAAGGCTCAAGCAGCCTTTGATGAATTAAAACGGAGATTCACAAGTGCTCCCATTCTCCAACTACCTAATCCTGCTTTTCTCTACGTCATGGAAACGGATGCTTCTGACACAGCTATAGGGGCTGTCCTCTCTCAACACCAAACGCCTCAAGATCCTCTCCATCCAGTAGCTTTTTTCTCACGATCTTTGTCTCCTGCTGAACGAAATTATCCTGTAGGAGAAAAAGAATTATTAAGTATTAAAGCTGCATTCGAAAACTGGCGTCACATACTTGAAGACACACGCACTCCTGTAATTGTTTATACAGACCACAGGAACCTTGAATATCTTCATTCCAACAAAACACTCTCTGCCAGACAAGTACGCTGGAATCTTTTCTTTTCCCGTTTCAATTTTCAAATCATCTACAGACCTGGATCCAGAAACAAAAAGGCAGATGCCCTGTCCAGAATTCACCAAGATCTTCCTGTAAACGAAACTCAACCACCTAAAATCATAGGTATTATTTCGTCATTAATAGATGATATTAAACATCTTAAGGAAGAAGATCTTGAACTTCCCAAACAAAGCAACCTATCAAAAAAGGACGGTATCTACTACTTCAAAGACAGGTTATACATTCCTCCCTTGCTTAGGAATAAAATACTCTCTTTGATTCATGATTCCCCTCTGGCTGGTCATCCTGGTACAAGGAAAACACTGGAGCTGTCTAAAAGATATTACTGGTGGCCTCGCCAGGACAGAACCATAGAATCTTATGTAAAAAACTGCCCAACCTGTCTGAGATCAAAATCTGACCATCATCCACCATTCGGTCAATTATTAAGCCTACCTGTTCCAGAAAGACCTTGGCAGTCCATCTCAATGGACTTCTTGGTAGAACTCCCTCCTTCGCAACATCATACCACCATTCTGGTAGTGGTAGACCGTTTCACCAAGATGTCCCATTTTATTCCTTTGAAGAAATTACCCTCTTCATCTGAACTTGCGAAAATATTCCTCAATAACATCGTGAAACTCCATGGTCTTCCTGAAGAAATCATATCAGACAGAGGAACACAGTTCACCTCCAAATTCTGGAATGAGATGTGTTCCTCCCTCAATATTCAACGTAAATTATCTTCAGCCTATCATCCCCAAACCAACGGGCAAACAGAGAGAGTTAATCAATGTGTTGAACAATACTTGCGGTGTTATTGCTCTCACTTACAAGATGATTGGATCACGTGGTTACCAATGGCAGAGTTCTCATACAACAACTCGGTACACGCTAGTAGCAAAATGACTCCATTCTTCTCAAATTTTGGATTCCATCCCTCTTCATTTCCTGATCAAGGACTTCCTTCTTCTAATCCATACGTCTCCAACCATAACTCTTTCATGTCTGCCCTCTTCCTCAGGTTACGTGATAACCTTAAAAATGCATCATCTGCTCAGAAAAAGTTTTTCGATACTGGTAGACGACCTTCCCCTACTTACAAGGTTGGTGATCTAGTATGGCTCTCTTCAAAAAACATTATCACCAACCGTCCCTCAAAGAAACTGAGTTCACTCTTCCTTGGCCCTTTTCGTATATTGTCGCTTATCAACGAAAACGTGGTCAGATTGAAACTTCCACCTACCATGAAACTACATCCAGTCTTCCATGTGTCATTGCTTAAACCACACCACTCCGACCCTTTCCTGAGGGATGTTCTTACCACTCCTGATCCCATTTTGGTACAAGGTGAAGAGGAATACGAGGTCCAGAGGATTCTAGATTCACGAATCCATCGTGGTTCCTTACAGTATCTTGTCCGGTGGAAGGGCTATGGAGTTGACGAAGATTCATGGGTGTCGTCCTCCGCGGTGCATGCTCGTCGACTTATCAATGCGTACCATGCTCGCTACCCGTCCAGACCTCGTTGACAGCATCCGGTGGCTGCTTCTTATGAGGGGGGTTCTGTCAGACCTTCCGGCATTCGCTAACCGTGGACTTCCGGGTTCTCGGAGCGCGGCCACTCCCCCTCCTATGACGCGGTCGTTCCCAGGATTCATAGAGAGACCGCGTCAACACCACAGTGCTGGATCAACTCGAAAGCTCCCGCGAACTTCAAACTGAATCATTACTACTTCTACTGTGTATCGGACCCGGACTGTTTAATCGTTTACCCTCCTTCTCCTCTCCCACGACCTCGGACTGTTTTTGGATATTCTCTTGCCTGCTGCAACCTCGATTCTTTGTGGAATCTCTATCACCAATTTGGATTATCGCTCCTTCATAAGTTAAGTAAACCAGATCTGCTCAAGCAGGATATATAACCATCCTAATTCTATGTGGTTCGCTATCTACTCCACCTAACTTCCTAACCTTGTTTCAACTACTAATTAATCATCTGCATCCTAATTTGGAACTTCTCGCTGGTTGTGTTAAAATTGCCTTATCTTAAACAACTTCAACTCAGCTGCTGTTTATAACCTGCCAGGAATTAAAGAGACAGTTCAAATTGATTATATTTTTTATTTTAAAGCAATAAACAATATCAGTTTCAGAAATCTGCAGTTGTTTCCATCTTGTCAACAATTGAGCGTTACAGAGAGGCAGGGGGGGATATGCTGTAACGTCCTATCCCTGCCTCTCTCTATACACAGTGACACCTACTGGCCGGTGCTGGTATTGCAGAGTAATCTCCGTTTATACTATGAAACGTATTTGCATTAGTATTGCCGGTACTGCAATACGAGCACGGCCCGGCAGCCTCAAATACAGGCTGTGCCCTAAAATACCAGTCAGGAGGAAAACCTAAGAGTAGTGTGTTAAAAAAAAAAATAAAAAAAAAAATGGGCCTGGGCCTGGAGCTGCAGCTCCATCAGCCCCTTTGTTAATCCGGCCCTGACCACGGGTGCAGGCCACATTAACGCAAGGGGCCCTTGAGAGGAAAGCCACTCACACCCCACGCCAAACACAGCCCATAAATAAGGCACCACAGGGTGCACCATAAACCACTAGCCTTAAGAGAAAGGATTGGGGCGTAACTACCATAGTTAGATGTCATAGTCTACCCCATACACCTCACCAAACCTTTGGCACCATGATAACTGCACTGAGCCACATAGTTGGGTGTCTTATACCCCCACAATTTTACTTGTTAATTTACTCGTTACAACATATCAGTCCATTATAATTACAAAATGTGTGTAAATTGTACCTTTACCATGCCGTGTATTTACTGTGTAATGATCTCAAATTGCGCGTATTTGCTGTTGTGGTAATACACATATGACTGTCCCATAACCGCACGAAAAATGAAGAATTAAAACAATAAATAAATATATATATATATATATATATATATATATATATATATATATATATGAAAAAAAAACAACAACAATAAAAAAACTTTGATTTAGTTTAGGATTGCACTTTAGCTGTCAGTAGAGTTCCTCAAGTATCTGTCTCATAGTTACATAGTTACAAAGGCTGAAAAGAGACATGTGTCCATCAAGTTCAGCCTTCCTCATATTTGTGGTTTTTTTGCTGTCATAAAGTTCCCTAGCCATTTTGTGGGGTCTGCAACATAATATATATATATACATACACACATTTTGTATGAATGCATATGTTTTGTCTATTTAATTCCTATTTTGTGTCCCAGTTTTTTGTGAATGTAACAAATACAATTACATGAAGATATATACACAGAGCGATTGATCTATCATAAATAAAGCAAGGTTAGGTACAATAAAGGATTGCAACATCTTCCATTCCATAACATTGAGATTTGTTTGACATTGAGCAAGCATATGACGCCTTTTATTGGTAGATGGCACCTTTTATAGGTAGATACTGCATCTCCCCCACAGAAGAATTATCAATCTTATTTTACTACAGAATTGAAACTCAGAAACTTTGCAACTTTCTTGAAATCTTGTAGCAGTCCTATATTCTGTAAAAACATATTAAAATACTAATTGCTTTGTGTAATGAGTCAGAACTTCCCTTATAGTATATGGCCTGTATATACAAGTGTATTTCTAAGGGATATCAATTAAAAAACCATTACAATGCTGCCTCCGTGGCTTAATTGATGTGTTCATTAGAGAAGAGTGGGTATTGAAATTAAATGATTAACAGGGTACATTTGCATATGTTTCATGAAGTACACATGCTATCATATTGGGAGCTTAAATAAATAAATAAATAAAAACTTACTATGTATCAAAATGAAGTAAAAGCCTAGGCACTGAAGCTTTCATATATATATATATATATAACATATTCACAGATTACAAATCTTGCATAAAATATAAAACAAAACAAAAAACAATGCTATATAGTTAAAGAATAAAATATTAACCCCTTCAGGACGGAGTCAATAGTACACATTCTGATCAAAACAAAATGTAAACAAAAACTGGAATTTGCGCTATATGTCTGTTCAACCGTAATTCACCTCTTTCATATTACGTGCACCCACACTTATTAAATATCAGTTTGTTCAGGAGAAACAGGGCTTTCATTTCATATCAAATATTTATATATGAAACATAATTTATTATGAATAAAATAAAAAAAACTGTGAGAAATTAAATTTTTTTTTAAATTCTGCCTCACATTTTAGCTGTAAATGTCATAATACTATTAGTTTTTACTGCAAAACAAGCACATATTTGGATTCAGCAAAGTCTCACAAGTACAACAGTAGCTCCCATTAACAGTTTTTACTGTGTTTTGGAAAGTTAAAAGGTGTCCAAGACCGTGTGGTAGCCCAGGAATGAGATTTACCCCTGTGATGGCATACCAAAATATTTGGCCACTGTTTGTGACTAAGTGGCTACTAAAAATGACTAGACAAACCCCATTTGCAATACCTTGGGTTGTCTACTTTTGTAAATGGTATGCAATCATGGGGGTAATTCTTATTCCTGGGCTACCATACAGTTTAAAAGGCAACATAACCAATCTGGCAAATTTCAATGTGGAAAAAATGAAATGCAAGCCTTATATTTGACTCTCTAACTTTTCAAAACACCATAAAAACTGTCCATGGGGGGCACTGTTATACTTAGGAGACTTCACTGAACACAAAAATAAGTGTTTTAAAACAGTAAACAATAATAGTGTCAGTAAAAGTGCAGTTCGTGTGTGAAAAATGCGAAAAACTTCACTTTTACTAAAAATATCATTGTTGTAATACAAGTTACCATTTTGAAATACTAATATTTGTGTTCAGCAAAGTCTCCCAAGTAAAACAGTACCCCCCATGTACAGGTTTTATGGTGTCTTGGAAAGTTACAGGGTTAAATATAGTGCTTGCAATTCAAATTCTCTGCACTTTCTGCCTGGGTTGTCAGGCATGTCAATCAAATTTTAATTAATTGAATCACATAATTATGTTAAAATATTACTTAAAAGTACACGTATAATTTTAATATATACATATGTATGTATTTAAAGTCTACGTGTACACTTATGTAGTTATTTATGTAATTATATATTCATCTGTATATATATATTTGCGGTTATTTGTATTTTATATATAGATAGATAGATCGATATAGAATGTCATTCTAAGTGTATTTTGTTACCAATATATATATATATTAATAACAAAATACAGTTAGAATGAAATTACATAGGTATATATCATTTTTATTTTATTTTTTTATATGTTATTTATTTATTTTATTATTATATTTATTTAAAATTGTAATACTTGTAATTTATTTTAAACATGTTTAATTATTTTTTTTTACATTTCCCACCAGCAGGTGCTGGCAGATCCACAGCCAGCTATAGGGGGCGTGATTTGCCATGGGAGGGCTGCCTTGGCTGTCAGGCAGTCCTCCCGAAGAGGATCGCGTCGGAGTTAAGTACCGCCGAGCTCCTGGGGCAGAAAGCCGTTACGGCGTTCTATGCTGCCGCAGCGGCTTTAAAGCCCATTTAAATGGGGACGGCATAGAACGCCATAACGGTGTTAAGGGGTTAAATAGTGCATACACAGAAATTGGGATGTTTGGTGTTTCAGTCGCTTGGCTGCTTAAATATATATATATATTTTTATTTTTTATTTTTGTTGTGTAAATCGAAGTAGTTTACAAGCTGACGATGCCACAAAAGCAGAGTCTAGCACATAAGCGGTTAAATAGCTGGACATTGTTTTGGCATGCATATCAATTACACATTTTGGTTTATGTGAGAATAGAAAAAACAACAGCTTTATAAATATAATGAAAAACTATGGGGTCACAATTCTAACAGACCCTGCAGTTATGTTGAACACATTTAACTGTTAAATTTGTTTATTTTCTTACATAAAAAAAAGGAGAAAAATGGAAAATTAATATGGTAAGTCTCGGAACTGAGCCTCTAATTTGCCCTTGGGTGAGGGCCATACGACTGTATCAGAAAATTTAGGAGGCTAACACACTATTGGCTACACCTCAGGAATACCACATCAGGTTTAACTTGTTAAGAGAGTGTGAGGTGTGGGTGAGGGGAGTAAAGGAGCCATGCGTACTACTATCGCGCAGTAATGTGAGTGAGAGAGAAAATAAATATTTTACATTTTAACGGGTTACATTATCGGCTGTGTGTCAATAGAAAGAGAGAACAAGAGAAAATAAAAGGTAAATTCAGGAACAGGAACAGCAATGTCCTCGTGGGCTGCACAGCCTCCAGGTTTCTTCTTGCATGCAGGACTCAGGTCATTGCAGCAACATATGGGTCAGCGGTAGCTCGCCTTGGGATGAACGGGTTAACCCTGGAGGGATCCCGCTATGAGAGGGAGCTGCAGCTAAGGCACTGTGAAGCAAATCTTGTGGCAGGCCAAGGATTCCCAGCATGGCTTCTGCAGCAGTGATATCTAGGATGGGTAGCTGTGTGCCACCATGGGACACATAGAGTGTATGAGATGGAGTCCATCTGTAGCAGATTTTATGCATCCACAGGATCATGATGAGATGGCAAAGATATTTTCTACAAGCTAAGGTGCCAGAGGACAAGTCAGCAAAAAGGGGAGTTGTATAGATTCAAAGTTGAGAGGGGATCTCTCTCTGGCAGCCGTGGCGACCTTGTCTCGCACAGAATCAAACTGGACCACTATGTTGCGTGCCACTGTAGCAGGTGCTCTAGCCGGTTTTGGGAGCCTGAAAATGCCCTCCAGTTGTATCTTCTTGGCCTGTTTAGGGGTAAGTAATTCCGTGAATAGCCTTCTTAGGAGATGAGGCTGCTTCTATTTCTTCCGATATACCTCTTATTTTGAGGTTATTTTTGTGGTGTGTGTCCTCGGGAGGAGGTATTCGCTGTCCCTGGGTCTCAAGAGTATTCTGTACCTCTTGGGAGGATTTCTCGAGGGTTATGAGCCGTGGTGCGAGGTCACTTGCGATTTGTTCTACCGCTTGGGGCCAACCTGTGAGGACAGAGAGGTCTGACCGTATTGCCGCCACGTCCGCTTGTAGTGTGGTTGGCAGTTCAGCTAGCAGAGCATTCAGTAATGCTGTTGTGACTGGCGAGGAATTTGTCTGCTGCGGAGCAATAATAGCTTTTGGTTTCAGAGGCAGAGGGTCATCCTCCTCATCGACTGATAGTTCCTCCGAGGAGTCTGTGTAGCCTAGAAGGGAATTCTCAGTAAGCCCAACAGCTCCTCTGGCCTGTCGGAAGAGATCTCTGATATCGCCACCGTAAATAATTTTTATTACACATATAATTAAGCAAGATATAACCATTGCCGTTATATATTTACATTTAGTAAATTTAAAATAAACTGCTTCTCTCGTTTTTAATACTGAACTGTTCTGATATTATGCAGATATTTATAACTTGCTATAATTTTACGGAATTATTATTATTTAGTATTTAGGTAGTGCCAACATACTATGCAGCACTTTACAATAGAGGTAGTACATGCAAATAATAAACACAATAATGAACAAAAACTGTAAAAAAGGAATAAAGGACCCTACATGAGCTTACAATCATAGCAAATACATTACATTTATACAAAGTGCTTATCAAGATAACTCATGAGCTTATGATCTAAAGGTAATAATGGGGAACTTAGACAAGAGATATAGGGATAGATGCAAGTACAGTTTAGTATGTAAACTAATTGAATAGATAAGACTAATGAAGGATCATGCATTAAAGATGGAGCAGGTCTAGGTGGGAGGGTTGTTGGCAATTTTGGCAAAACTGTGGGTTTAGTTGCTGAGGGAATTCAGGGTCTAAGGATGAAAGTGAAGAAGGAAGTAAGTGGAAAAAAATTGAGAAGAAAGCTACGGGTGTTTCTGTAGGACAGCGCTGAGGAGCAATAAGTGGGATTGGTGAATGGTAGTAGACCAGGGCTCGAGTCCTGCAGGAACGCGTGGGAACGGCGTTCCTGCACTTTTTCCACAGCAGGAACGCCATTCCCATTACTAGTCCTGCAGGACCCAGGGCTGGCACAAGCGGCTGCCAGAGCAGGGGGAGCACAAATCCGAATCCCCTGCCTCTGACTGGGGACTCGGATTTCTAAACTCACCTCTCCCCCTGCAGTCAGTGGAGTCGTCCGGCCTCTCCTGATAATGTCAGTAGGAGGGGGCGTGACTTTCTCTGCTCTTCTCACAGGACCGCTGGGGAGCAGAGGAAGTCACGCCCCCTCCTCCTGACATCATCAGGAGAGGCCGGCTTACTCCACTGACTGCAGGCTGCAGGTTCAAGATCCTGTCCCACCCCTCCTGGCCCAAGGTAAGCCTCAGGGAGGGGGGAAGGCACTTTAGTTTTTTTTTTTTTTTTTCCTTTCCTCAGTCCCTGTCCCCCTATTTAAGGCCCTGTCCCCCCTCCTCAGTTCCTGCCCCCCTCCTTAGTCCCTTTCCCCAGTCCCTGCCCCCTCCTCAGTTCCTGTCCCCCTATTTAAGGCCCTGTCCCCCTTCCTCAGGCCTGTCCCCCTATTTAAGGCCCTGTCCCCCCTCCTCAGTCCCTGTCCCCCTATTTAAGGCCCTGTCCCCCCTCCTCAGTTCCTACCCCCCTCCTCAGTCCCTGTCCCCCTACTTAAGGCCCTGTCCCCCCTCCTAAGTTCCTGCCCCCCTCCTCAGTTCCTGCCCCCCTCCTCAGTCCCTGTCCCCCTATTTAAGGCCCTGCCCCCCTCCTCAGTTCCTGCCCCCCTCCTCAGTCCCTGTCCCCTTATTTAAGGCCCTGTCCCCCCTCCTCAGTCCCTGTCTCCCTCCCTAGTCCCTTTCCCCAGTCCCTGCCCCCCTCCTCAAGCCCTATCCCCTTACTCAGTCCCTGTCCCCCTCCTCAGTCCCTGCCCCCATCCTCAGGCCTGTCCCTTTCCTGAGTCCCTGTCCCCCTATTTAAGGCCCTGTTCCCCTTCCTCAGTTCCTGCCCCCCTCCTCAGGCCCTGTCTCCCTCCTCAGGCCCTGTCCCCCTCCTCAGTCCCTGTCCCCCTCCTCAGTCCCTGTCCCCCTCCTCAGTCCCTGTCCCCCTCCTCAGTCCCTGACCCCTCCTCAGTCCCTGTCTCCCTCCTCAGTCCCTGTCCCTTTCCCCAGTACCTGTCCCCCTCCTCAAGCCCTGTTCCCTTACTCAGTCCCTGTACCCCTCCTCAGTCCCTGCCCCCATCCTCAGGCCCTGTCCCTTTCCTTAGTCCCTGTCCCCCTATTTAAGGCCCTGTTCCCCTTCCTCAGTCCCTGCCCCCCTCCTCAGTCCCTGTCTCCCTCCTCAGTCCCTGTCTCCCTCCTTAGTCCCTGCCTCCCTCCTTAGTCCCCGTCCCTTTCCCCAGTCCCTGTCCCCCTCCTCAAGCCCTGTCCCCTTACTCAGTCCCTGTCTCCCTCCTCAGTCCCTGTCCCTTTACCGAGTCCCTGTCCCCCTATTTAAGGCCCTGTCCCCCTCCTCAAGCCCTGTCCCATTACTCAGTCCCTGTCCTCCTCCTCAGTCCCTGTCCCTTTCCTCAGTCACTGCCCCCCTCCTCAAGCCCTGTCCCCTTACTCAGTCCCTGTCTCCCTCCTCAGTCCCTGCCCCCCTCCTCAAGCCCTGTCCCCCTCCTCAGTCCTTGCCCCCCTCCTCAGTCCCTGTCCCTTTCCTCAGTCTCTGTCCCCCTCCTCAAGCCCTGTCCCCTTACTCAGTCCCTGCCCCCCTCCTCAAGCCCTATCCCCTTACTCAGTCCCTGTCCCCCTCCTCAGTCCCTGCCCCCATCCTCAGGCCTGTCCCTTTCCTGAGTCCCTGTCCCCCTATTCAAGGCCCTGTTCCCCTTCCTCAGTTCCTGCCCCCCTCCTCAGGCCCTGTCTCCCTCCTCAGGCCCTGTCCCCCTTTCTCAGTCCCTGTCCCCCTCCTCAGTCCCTGTCCCCCTCCTCAGTCCCTGTCCCCCTCCTCAGTCCCTGTCTCCCTCCTCAGGCCCTGTCCCTTTCCTGAGTCCCTGTCCCCCTATTTAAGGCCCTGTTCCCCTTCCTCAGTCCCTGCTCCCCTCCTCAGTCCCTGTCTCCCTCCTCAGTCCCTGTCTCCCTCCTCAGTCCCTGTCTCCCTCCTTAGTCCCTGCCTCCCTCCTTAGTTCCTGTCCCTTTCCCCAGTCCCTGTCCCCCTCCTCAAGCCCTGTCCCCTTACTCAGTCCCTGTCTCCCTCCTCAGTCCCTGCCCCCCTCCTCAAGCCCTGTCCCCCTCCTCAGTCCTTGCCCCCCTCATCAGTCCCTGTCCCTTTCCTCAGTCCGTGCCCCCCTCCTCAAGCCCTGTCCCCTCACTCAGTCCCTGTCTCCCTCCTCAGTCCCTGTCCCATTACTCAGTCCCTGTCTACCTCCTTAGTCCCTGCCTCCCTCCTTAGTCCCTGTCCCTTTCCCCAGTCCCTGTCCCCCTCCTCAAGCCCTGTCCCCTTACTCAGTCCCTGTCTCCCTCCTCAGTCCCTGTCCCCCTCCTAAGTCCCTGTCCCTTTACCGAGTCCCTGTCCCCCTATTTAAGGCCCTGTCCCCCTCCTCAAGCCCTGTCCCATTACTCAGTCCCTGTTTCCCTCCTCAGTCCCTGTCCTCCTCCTCAGTCCCTGTCCCTTTCCTCAGTCCCTGCCCCCCTCCTCAAACCCTGTCCCCTTACTCAGTCCCTGTCTCCCTCCTCAGTCCCTGTCCCCCTCCTCAAGCCCTGCCCCCCTCCTCAAGCCCTGTCCCCCTCCTCAGTCCTTGCCCCCTCCTCAGTCCCTGTCCCTTTCCTCAGTCTCTGTCCCCCTCCTCAAGCCCTGTCCCCTTACTCAGTCCCTGTCTCCCTCCTCAGTCCCTGTCTTCTTACTCAGGCCCTGTCCCCCTCCTCAGCCCCTGCTCCCTTTATCAGCCCCTGCCCCCCTCCTCAGCCTCTGTCCCTTTCCTCAGCCCATGGCCCCTTCCTCAGCCCATGTCACCCCCTCCTCCTCCTAAGCTCCTGTCCCTCTTCCTCAGCACTGCCACCTTACTCAGCCCATGGCCCCTTCCTCAACCCATGCCCCCCCTACTAAGCTCCTGTCCCTTTTCCACAGCACTGTCACTTTACTTAGCCCCTGTCCCCCTCCTCAGCCCCTGTCCACCTTACTCAGCCCCTGTCCACCTTACTCAGCCCAGTGCTCTTACTCAGTCCCTGCCCCTCTTACTCAGTCCCTGCCCCTCTTCCTCAGCCCCTGCCCCTCTTCCTCAGCCCCTGCCCCTCTTCCTCAGCCCCTGCCCCTCTTCCTCAGCCCCTGTCCCTCTTCCTCAGCCCCTGTCCCTCTTCCTCAGCCCTGTCCCTTTCCTCAGTCCCTGTCCCCCTTCCTCAGCCCCTGTCCCCCTTCCTCAGCCCCTGTCCCCCTTCCTCAGCCCCTGTCCCACTTCCTCAGCCCCTGTCCCTCTCCTCAGCCCATGCCCCCTTCATCAGCCCCTGTCCCCCTCCTCAGCCCCTCAGTTCCTGTCCCTTTCCTCAGCCCCTCAGTTCCTGTCCCTTACCTCAGCCCATGTCCCCTTACTCAGCCCATGCCCCCCACCCTCCTAAGCTCCTGTCCCTCTTGCTCAGCTCCTGTCCCCCTCCTCAGCCCCGTGCCCTTACTCAGCCCCTGCATACAAGCTTATCATTTTTTTGGGGTGGAGGGGGAGGGGGCGGGGAGTGGATCTTGGGTGAGTTCCTGCACTTTTTTACCCAGGACTTGACCCCTGTAGTAGACTAAAACATTTTGGCCCCAAAAAATATATTCTCTAAAAATTAATATATACATACAAAAGTATTAAACAATTTCACAAGGTAAACTATTAGTACTACAACTAATAGTGGTAAAATACTAAAGAATAATTAACATAAATGCACAAAACATCATAGATTTTTAATCTTGACTGAAGCATATCTTATTAATCATTTTTTGTTTCACTTTTAAGAGTCCATTCCGAAGAGTTCAAATCCATGTAGTTGGAACTGTCATAACTGCCCTCCAATGGCTGCTGATTTAGGCATAGAAAGCTACCATTTAGCACTTTGACGCCTCAAGGGTGTGGCTTCTGTACTTATAGCATGTGAGGTGGTTGGAGCAGAGTTGGCAATATAGTTACTGTGAGGGAAAAAAGTATTTGATCCCCTGCTGATTTTGAACGTATGCCCACTGACAAAGAATTGATCAGTCTTTAATTTAAACAATAGGTGTATTTTAACACTGAGAGACAGAATAAGTAAAAAAAATCCAGAAAAACGCATGTCAAAAAAATTATAAATTGATTTGCATGTCAATGAGTGAAATTGTCACGTTCACATAGAAAAAGATGGAGCTCAACTGCAGATTTCAGATTAATTAGATGTGAATGTGATATATTGAGGGAAATAAAGAGATGACAGTTCACCAGAGAATTCACTGATACTGTATCTTTAATATTTTGATTGAAGAAAACATAGGTACTGTATCTTTAAATACTTCAGTATTGGTGAGTGGATTCTTAGACAATCTTATACAATTGAATTGCAGCAATAAAATGAGGGAAAGGTAATGGAGATTAACTTGCAGAGATTTGATTTAGCTTAATTGGTAGAAAACATCTCAGCTGGAGACTGAAGGGTTAATGAATAGGAATTACTCCTATAACGATAGGAGAACGTGTGAGCAGGCTAAAGCTTGAGTGCTCAGTAGTCAGTGGGAAAGTTCGTATAACACAAGAGGTAACTTAGCTTCCAGAGGCTTTAAGTTGGTCCCAGAGTCCCCTCCGGGGAGGTTCCGTTGGAGAGAGGTCGAGAGGAGTCAAAGTGCTAGCCGTGATCAAGGGAAGGAGAAGGAGGTCAGTCGAGTACGAGTCCGGTTCGGTACACAGGAAAATTGTAGAGAAGAGTTGCAGCCGGTTTAATTCTGCGGTACGCTGTTCATTAATCCAGCGTCTGTTGTCTGGCGCGGTCGCATTATGTAGAGCAATGAGACCGCGTCAGAGAGGGGGTGTGGCTACAGTCCGTCAACCCGGAAGAGACAGGAATTACTGGTAACGGCCATGACAGTACCCCCCCTGTAAAGAGCACCCACCGGGTGCTATCCACGTGGTTTGGATGGATAACGTTTGTGGAATGCTGTAAGTAGCTTATCAGCATGAATCACAGAGGAATCTTCCCATGAATCTTCATCAACTCCATAACCCTTCCATCTAATGAGGTACTGTAGAGAGCCACGATGGATCCTTGAATCAAGAATTTTTTGGACCTCGTATTCCTCATTACCATGTACCAAGATAGGATCAGGAGAAGTGATTACATCTCTTTGAAAAGGGTCAGGATGATGGGGCTTGAGCAAGGATACATGAAAGACGGGGTGAAGTTTAAAAGTAGGTGGAAGCTTCAATTTCACAACGTTAGGGTTTATGATAGACAATATTTGAAAAGGACCAAGAAACAGGGAACTCAATTTCTTTGAGGGACGGTTGGTGGAGATGTTTTTTGAGGAGAGCCAGACAAGATCGCCAACTTTATAAGTGGGGGAAGGTTGTCTCTTAGCATCAAAAAACTTCTTCTGGTTAGAGGATGCCACTTCAAGATTTTCATGTAACTGTCGAAATAAGGAGGACATATGAGAGATTTGATCCGAGACAGCGGGGTTAGATGAAGGAATTATTTGAGAAGGAAATGAGAAGGGATGAAATGCATAATTGGAGAAGAAGGGAGTCATTTTGCTACGTGTATGAACTGAGTTGTTATAAGCGAATTCGGCCATAGGTAACCACGTCATCCAATCATCCTGTAGGTGGGAACAATAGCAACGTAAATATTGCTCTAGGCATTGGTTAACTCTTTCAGTTTGCCTGTTGGTTTGAGGATGATAAGCGGAAGATAGTTTACGTTGAATACGAAGAGAAGTACATAATGCATTCCAGAATTTGGAGGTAAACTGGGTTCTGCGGTCCGATATGATTTCATCTGGGAGTCCATGAAGTTTCACAATATTATCGAGAAATGTTTTTGAAAGTTCTGATGATGAAGGTAATTTCTTCAAAGGAATGAAATGGGACATCTTTGTGAATCGGTCCACTACTACTAAAATGGTAGAATGGTGTTGAGAAGGGGGAAGTTCCACCAGGAAGTCCATGGAAATGGATTGCCAAGGTCTTTCTGGAACCGGTAGATTCAGCAACTGACCAAAGGGTTGATGATGGTCAGATTTGGATCTTTGGCAGGTTGAACAGTTTTTCACGTAGGATTCGATGGTGATGTCCTGGCGCGGCCACCAATAATATCTTTTGGATAATTCGAGGGTCTTTTTTATACCTGGATGACCTGCCAGAGGAGAGTCATGAATGAATTCCAGTATTTTATTTCTAAATGGGGGAGGAATGTAAATTCTATCATGAAAATAATAGAGACCGTCTTTCAGCGATAACTTAGTTGATTTAGGAAGTTCAAGAGCATCTGGATGAAGACCTTTTATGTCATCTATAAGGGATGTGGCAATTCCGATGACTGCATGTGGGGGTTCTAATTCAGGTTCTAGGTGAATTCTGGAGAGGGCATCCGCCTTTTTGTTCCTAGCCCCAGGTCTAAAAACGATTTGAAAATTAAACCGGGAGAAGAAGAGGTTCCATCTTACTTGCCTCGCAGAGAGAGTTTTGTTGGAGTGAAGATATTCAAGGTTTTTATGGTCAGTATAAACTATTATAGGAGTTTGTGTTCCTTCTAGAAGATGTCGCCAGGTTTCTAAAGCTGATTTTATGCTTAATAATTCTTTTTCTCCTATAGTGTAATTCTTTTCAGCCGGAGACATGGAACGGGAAAAAAAGGCAACAGGATGAAGAGGATCTCGAGGAGTTTTGTGTTGGGAGAGGACAGCTCCGATAGCAGTTTCTGAAGCATCTGTTTCAAGGACATATAGACATGTGGGATCAGGGAGTTGAAGGATAGGAGCAGTTGTAAATCTTTTTTTGAATTTTATTTTTGATTACAAAGGATGAATCGATGAACACTCCGTTAGCCCCAGAGTCAATGATGGCTTCAGTCGTTATTCTTTCTTTGTCCCACTGTAATATGAGAGAAATGGATAAAAAATGAGTGGTTGATTTAGAAGGGAGTGCACTCAGTATAGAAGTGGTATGAACATGCTTACCACTCCGTGGTCTTTTCAATAGAGGGCAGTCCGGGATTAAGTGATCTTGTGAGGCACAGTACATACAAAGGTTAAGTAGTCGTCTTCTAGTTTTTTCTTCTAGTGTGAGAGGACTTCTTATAGTGCCAATTTCCATAGGTTCGTTAGGTGATGAAGGTTTTTCAGCTGGTTTTGGAGGAGCAGCTGGTTTCCTAAATGATGAACCTGAGAGAGCTCTTTCGGCCTTTCTTTCCCTAAGCCGTCTGTCAATACTGATTGATAGTTGAATAAGAGCGTTTAATGTAGCAGGAAGTTCAGTTCTAGAAAGTTCATCCTTTACTCCTTCGGATAACCCAATTCGAAATTGGTTGCGCAGGGTTATATCGTTCCATTGAGTTTCTATTGCCCATCTCTTAAACTCAGCTATGTAATCTTCGACAGGTCTATGTTTTTGCTGGAGGGTTCGGATAGTTAGATCAGCTGTAGACTGTTTATTAGGATCTTCGTAAAGGAGAGACATAGCTTCAAAGAACTCGTCCAATGAGTCTAAGATGGGATCATCATTTTCCAAGAAGGAGTGGGCCCAGGCCATAGGTTCACCTCTTAGGAAGGAGATAACTGAACAAACCTTAGATCTTTCAGTGGGATAAGATCGAGGTTTTAGAGCAATCAATAGTTTGCAGGAATTAAGGAACTCCCTGTATTTTGATCTATCTCCAGAAAACTTCTGGGGATTACAGACAGCAGGGTCACTGGCTGAGTGCATAACAGTATGAGGAGTGTGGGTTTGTAAGTCTCTGACATAAGTAAGAATCCATTCATTTGTAACCTGGAGATCTTGCATGCCTTGAGCAAGTGTATCGACTCTTTGATTCAGCATAGTAAATTTTGAATCGAAATCTGCTGGATCCATTACAAGGCTGGATTAATCTGTCACGTTCACATAGAGTAAGATGGAGCTCAACTGCAGATTTCAGATTAATTAGATGTGAATGTGATATATTGAGGGAAATAAAGAGATGACAGTTCACCAGAGAATTCACTGATACTGTGTCTTTAATATTTTGATTGAAGAAAACATAGGTACTGTATCTTTAAATACTTCAGTATTGGTGAGTGGATTCTTAGACAATCTTATACAATTGAATTGCAGCAATAAAATGAGGGAAAGGTAATGGAGATTAACTTGCAGAGATTTGATTTAGCTTAATTGGTAGAAAACATCTCAGCTGGAGACTGAAGGGTTAATGAATAGGAATTACTCCTATAACGATAGGAGAACGTGCGAGCAGGCTAAAGCTTGAGTGCTCAGTAGTCAGTGGGAAAGTTTGTATAACACAAGAGGTAACTTAGCTTCCAGAGGCTTTAAGTTGGTCCCAAAGTCCCCTCCGGGGAGGTTCCGTTGGAGAGAGGTCGAGAGGAGTCAAAGTGCTAGCCGTGATCGAGGGAAGGAGAAGGAGGTCAGTCGAGTATGAGTCCGGTTCGGTACACAGGAAAATTGTAGAGAAGAGTTGCAGCCGGTTTAATTCCGCGGTACGCTGTTCATTAATCCAGCGTCTGTTGTCTGGCGCGGTCGCATTATGTAGCGCAATGAGACCGCGTCAGAGAGGGGGTGTGGCTACAGTCCGTCAACCCGGAAGAGACAGGAATTACTGGTAACGGCCATAACAGAAATAAGTATTTGACCTCTTCGACTTAGTACTTGGTGGCAAAACCCTTGTTGGCAATCACAGAGGTCAGATGTTTCTTGTAGTTGGCCACCAGGTTTACACACATCTCAGGCGGGATTATGTCCCACTCGTCTTTGCAGATTGTCTCCAAGTCATTATGGTTTCGAGGCTGACTTTGGCAGCTTGAACCTTCAGCTCCCTGCAAAGCTGTTCTATGTGATTAAGGTCTGGAGACTGGCTAGGCCAATCCAGGACCTTAATGTGCTTTTACTTAAGCCACTCCTTTGTTGCCTTGGCTGTGTGTTTTGGGTCATTGTCATGCTGGAATACCCATCCACGACCCATTTTCAATTCACTGGCTGAGGGAATGAGGTTCTCACCCAAGATTTGATGGAACATGGCCCCGACCATCGTCCCTTTGATGCGGTGCAGTTGTCCTGTCCCATTAGCAGTAAAAAAAAACAAAGCATAATGTTTCAACCTCCTTGTTTGACAGTGGGGATGGTGTTCTCGGGGTCGTAGGCAGCCTTCCTCGACCTCCAAACACTGCGAGTTGAGTTGATGCAAAAGAGCTAGATTTTGGTCTCATCTGACCACAACACATTAACCCCGTTCTCCTCTGAGTCATTCAGATGTTCATTGGCAAACTTCAGATGGGCCTGTACATGTGCCTTCTTGAGCAGGGGGACCTCGCGGGCGCTGCAGCAGGGCCGGATTAACATAGGGGCTGATGGAGCTGCAGTCTGTCTCCCAGCCAGTGTCCCCTAGTCTCCCAGTGTCTGTTTTCCCATGTCTCTGTGTCCCTAGTGTCTTAGTGTCCCCAAATGTTTCAGTGTCCCCATGTCTCCCAGTGTCTGTGTTCCTAGTGTCTCAGTGTGCCTAGTGTCCCCATGTCTCCCAGTGTCCCTATATGTCCCAGTGTCCCATGTCTATGTCCCAACTGTCCCCATGTCTCCCAGTGTCCCCAAGTGCCTGTCTCCCAGCCAGTGTCCCCTAGTCTCCCAGTGTCCCCTAGTCTCCCAGTGTCTGTGTTTCCATGTCTCTGTGTGCCTAGTGTCTTACTGTCCCCAAATGTTTCAGTGTCCCCATGTCTACCAGTGTCTGTGTCCCTAGTGTCTCAGTGTCCCCATTTCTCCCAGTTTCCCTAAATGTCTCTGTGTCCCCCTGTCTCCCAGTGTCCCCATGTCTCCCAGTTTCCCCGGTTCTCTCAGTGTCCCCATGTCTCTAGTGTCCCCGTCCCCATGTCTCTAGTGTCCCCGGGTCTCTCAGTGTCCCCGGGTCTCACTGTGTCCCCAGTATCCTAGTGACATGGGGACACACTGAGACATTGGGAGAAATGGGGACACAGACACTGGGAAACTAGGGGACTGGGCGACATGGGGACACTGACACTGTGATACATAGGGACACTGAGACACTGGGTGACTTGCGAGACTGAGACACTGAGAGACAGGGAGACACTGGGAGCAATCCATCTATACAGCAGAATCAAACTGTGAGTAGTTTGTTGGTGATTTTACAGAATTTTCTCTGATGTCACTCCTTGTGATTTACATCATGTGATGTCACGCTTAACTAATTAATTATACAAATGATTAAGGCTGGTATATTTTTCCAAGAAAGGTGGCAACCTTAACTACTCTTCACATACTCTTGCTTAAAGGAGCACTATAGGGTCAGGAACACAATCATGTATTTCTGACCCTATTATGTTAAAACCACCACCCTGGCCTCTTCTTGCCTCCCTAAATATAATAAAATATTACTTGTATTCAAGTCTGCAGCTGCTGGCTCTGCCTGTGAACAGACTGTCTGCTGACATCATCAGAAGTGGTGGTCTGAGCAAATTACAATACTTCCCCATAGGATTGGCTGAGGCTGTCAACTAGGCAGATCAGGGGCAGAGCTAGCACAAGTCCAACATAGCCCTGGCCAATCAGCATCTCTTCATAAAGATACATTGAATCAATGCATCTCTATGAGGAAAGTTCAGTGTCTGCATGCAGAGGGTGGATACACTGAATGGCAGTGCTGCACACTAGGCAGTACTGCCCCAGGAAGCACCTCTAGCAGTCATCTAAGGAGCGGCCAGTGGAGTTATTTTCTCTGAAAAGACTTGAATGGAATGATGCTACTTACCAGAACAAATACAATAAGCTGTAGTTGTTCTGGTGACTATAGTGTCCCTTTATGTTTGGAAGCTTGAGATGGATGTATGGGAACAAAACTTGTGTGGACTGGCTGACAATAAAATTAGTTTAGGTAATGCAGAGGTTGGTCTCTCTAACACTGTGGCATGTCCCCTTTATTCTACACTCACCTTTTCTCTGTCTCAGACTACATACCAGGAACTTCTGCCTGCTAGTAAGAAGGTAAGGAGACTAGTGGACCAGCGAGTGCTAGGGTACAGTCCTTAGAAAGCATGGAGTGAGCGCATCATTAGACACATTTATGTCAAGCTCAGGGTGCTGCCTGCATAGTATGCCCTTAGTTGGACAGCCTGCAGGATTGGCGGGCAGCCTGACATGCATTCATGCCAGACTGACCTTCCAATTCTTTGGACAAACATGCCCCCTTTCTGGGCATGTTCACCCCTTTTGGCAGGTCTGGTCACGTGATTCGCGCCAGTGGCAAACCCTTTTACCGCGCCCATTGATTTCCTGCTTCACTGGACACTGCTGTTAGGGGGTATGGATTTACTTATAAGATGAACGCATAAATTAGAGGGAGATTAGCATAGAGTATGTGTTTTCTTATAGCTGCATCCTATGAGTTTCCCTCCAGCACCATCTCCATCAGATACATGACGCTTGGGAGGTATGACTGTTTTAGTGTTTTTGGTCGATAAGATTCCGTAATTAGGCCCATCATAATTGTCAGCTCCAGGCCCACTGGGCTCTTAATCCGGCCCTGCGCTGCAGGATTTCAGTCCTTCACGGCGTAGTGTGTTACCAATTGTTTTCTTGGTGACTATGGTCCCAGCTGCCTTGAGAGCATTAACAAGACCCTCCTGTGTAGTTATGAGATGATTCCATACCGTTCTCATGATCTCATGGAGCACCAGACCGAGGGAGACTGACAATTATTTTGTGTTTCTTGCATTTGCGAATAATCACACCAACTGTTGTCACCTTTTCACCAAGCTGCTTGGCGATGGTCTTGTGGCCCATTCCAGCAATGTGTAGGTCTACAATCTTGTCCCTGACATCCTTGGACATCTCTTTGGTCTTGGCCATGGTGGAGAGTTTGGAATCTGATTGATTGATTGCTTCAGGTGACAGAGTGCTCCTAATCTCAACGTGTTACCTGTATAAAAGACACCTGGGAGCCAGAAATCTTGCTGATTGATAGGGGATCAAATACATATTTCTCTTATTGACATGCACATCAATTTATAACTTTTTCTGGATTTTTTTTTCTTATTCTGTCTCTCACCGTTAAAATACACCTACCATTAAAATTATAGACTGATCATTTCTTTGTCAGTGGACAAACGTTCAAAATCAGCAGGGAATCAAATACCTTTTTCCCCTCACTGTACATGAGTGCAAAAATCAAGTAACCTTAGATGCTATTTGCATAAGTATGTATAATTATTTGTTTTAAAATAGAAGAAAAATAACAAACACACAGAAAAAATTCCTCTGAAGTCATTATTATTTGTTCACTTAAGCGCCTTAATCTTGCTCATGTTAAGTGGATTAGCATTTTTATTATAGTCCGCATGGGGTTTTTATTACACATCTTTTGTTAAAGCTTTCACCCATAGAGAAAACATCTTGTGTTCAGGAAAATCATACATTTCATGGCTATTGATTTCTTAACACCCGATCAATGTACTATTGGATAGATATTTAATGCTAACGTTAGATGCACACAGTTGCAATAACTACTGCATCTCACTTTATTTCCCCCCCCCCCCAAGCCCCCTGATAAAGCTGTATCTCAAATCTTCTAAAGTATTCTTTGTAATGTCATGTTCTTCCTGAGCATCTTCATTTTGTTCTGCTCTCCTAGCAATTACTGTACAAATTCCATTTATAGAAAGATTACTGTCAAAACTCTAGCTGGGAGAGCAACAGAACAAGGTAACAAGCTTTCTGGATTGTAGAATTTACTGTGAAGTTTTGGCAGCGATAAGCAAGTTTTCTTTCTAACAATAGTTTGTATGAAGATTTTTTTAATGTTTTTTAAAAGAGAAACATTCTGATTTAAAATGTATGGATATAATTGTGATTATCGATGTGAAAAATTCTATATGATCTAATTTTACATATTGTTTTTTTTATTTCATGTATTAAATGGACATTTCTGCTTTCTTGTACGATTTTAGCAGGCGTTGCATTAACCACTTATCAGTAAGAGGGGAGAAGGCAATCATATATTCATCTATATAGAGTGTATCCCTCCTTTGAGTTTTCTATAAATATGTATACAAAAGCATGAAACTGCCAGCATTAACCTACTTTTTGGTTTTCATTCCCAGATACATATTTTGATCTGCATGACATGGTTTTTGTTTGTTTGTTTTAAAAGATAAATTCCATATTTATTTATTTTTAATTTGTATTTTATTAGATTTGAACACATAGTGTACATCTGTACCTATACAGAAGATGAATAAGCATTGAAGGGTACATCAAGGCTATGCATAGTTCCTCTAACAGACCTATAGAAAGGAAGTTTAAAGAGGAGACAGTAAAGATGGAGACCCTGTAAGTTTAGTGCCACTGAACAAGGTGTGACTTTGTGTAAGCTGCAGGTGGTCAGTCGACCAGGTTGCTCATCTATGTGATTTATACGGTTGCAAGTCGCGTACCTCTGGGCATAAGATCAAATGCTCCTAGCCATGCTAGTGATAGGTAAACGAGCAAGAGAGGTAGAAAAAGGGGTAAAGGAAATTAACGATAAGGAAAATTAACTAAGGCAACAACGGTATGTTGAGACTGTCCAGGGTGCTTGTATACTTGCAGGGTCTGGGCGTGTGTCACTTGACCAAATTGCTTGGGATCACTCTCCCTGGATCTTTCTTCTTGTGTGGTATGTCCACCTGGTTTGTGTCCTCCAAAATATTAGTGGCCGGTAGGCCCAGTTTGTTAAAGAGTGTCTCTGGGTAATCGGAGGACGGTAGGGTGAGTGTTTCAGAGCCGTGTATGACAGCAAGGGAGCCCTCTGCATTCCAGTGATACTTGACAGAGTAGTCCTGGAGTTTCCTAGCAGCTGCAGACAGTCGTCTTCGTTCTGTAAGGACAGAGAAGGGAAGGTCGCTATAGATGGACACCATATGACCTTCATAGTGCTCACATTCAATGGTATTGGATCTATTCATTACAGCGGTTCTCACCGCAATGTCTCTGGTAGTCGCAATTACGTCCTGAGGTGCATCAGCTGGTGCCACTGCTGATTTATGTACTATGAAAGAGGTCAGGATGGATGAGGCATCAGTAGTATTTGGAATGTCCATAGAGGCAATCAGTGTTTGGGTGAATGGCAATATGTCCCCTAAGCCCACCTGTTCAGGTTAACCTCTTAGGCGTATGTTCTGTCGTCTATGCCGGGACTCTAGCATAAGCACCACTTTTAACAGCTGTTTGACTTGTGTGGTGAGGCCCTCCATATGTACCTTGGTATCTCGCAGTTGAGTATCATGTGTCTGTTCTCCTCCACAGCCTTCACCTTGTGCATTAGGGCTTTTATGTCTGCTTGTGTCTCCTGGAGGTCTGACTTCCACACCTTTCTCAGGTCTACCAGCAATCTTTTGATGTCTCCTTTCATGGATGGAGATGAGTCCTCATATGATTCAGCTGTTTGATAAACTCCAGGAGGGTGAGGTGAAGTGCATTAGTCTTCCTCCTCAGGGGAATCATCTGAGGTGTCATGCTTCCTCTGGGGATCAGGCGTCACCTTGGTAGGCAAAGGCGGCGGTGTTCTCTCAAAGGACAGTCTTATGTCCTGCAGTGCAGGCCTCTCTGGCAGGTACTGCCATTTGTATTTGCACTCCATGTCTTCTGAGTATTAGGGGGGGAGCAGGATCACCCTGTCAGGATTGGGACAGGGATCCAACACGCAGAGTACAAACAGGAGAAGTTACGTATACCGGACCTTAGAATGGCTGGACTAACGTAAGGAGTAAGCAAAGAATGGTCTAGAGACAAGCCGAGGTCGAGGGAACGAGAGAGCAGGTAAACGAGAGACAAGCCGGGTCAAAAAGGTAATAGAGGTAAGCAGGGTAGAAATAATACAAGCCGGGTCAGAACCAAAGAGACAAATAGAAATAAGAGCGCTGAGTGACTAGACTAGCTAGAACCACGACAGGGCAATGAACCAATAAACAAAACCTTATTTCATACCCTGGTTCTAAATAGATGATCACGCCCCCGACGGGTCCTGATTAGTGCTCAGGACTTGATTGACAGGTCGGAACGGATAGTCGTCATGACGTCGGCTACTAGAGCCGCGTCATAAAAGGAGGCGGATCAGAGGCGTCCGGCGTGTAAACGGCCGAGAGGACTGCGAGGAACGAGTGAGTCAGCCCCTCTGAGAGGGCGGAATTCTAAGTGTCTCACCTCCTCTGAGGTAGAGACAGCAGGTACCCTGACAGTACCCCCCCTCTCAGAAACGCCCACCGGGCGGAAGGAACCGGGACGAGACGGAAACCGGGAATGAAAAGCCCTGCGGAGGCGAGGAGCATGCACGTCCTCCTGGACCACCCAAGACCTCTCCTCAGGACCATATCCTTTCCAGTCCACAAGATATTGTAACTTCCCCCGAGAAATTCGAGAATCGAGGATGGAGTTGATCTCATACTCCTCCTGGCCCTCAACCTGAACAGAGCGAGGGGAGAGTGCAGCGGAGGAAAACCTGTTACAAACTAGAGGCTTCAACAAGGAAACATGAAAGGAGTTAGGAATGCGCAAGCCAGGTGGAAGGGCAAGGCGATACGCAACAGGATTAATTCGAGCCAGAACCTTGTAAGGGCCAATGTAACGAGGCGCAAATTTCATAGAGGGAACCTTCAAGCGAATGTTTATGGTACTCAACCATACCCTATCCCCTGGAACAAAAACCGGAGCCGCCCTTCTACGCTTGTCTGCGTGATGTTTGAACAACGTGGAATTATGAAGGAGAATTTGTCGAGTCTGATCCCACAACTTCCTCAAATTGGCAACATGGACATCAACCGACGGTACCCCTTGGGAAGGGGAAACCGAGGGAAGAATAGGAGGATGAAAGCCATAATTCATGAAAAAGGGGCTAGAACGAGTCGAATCGCAAACAAGATTGTTGTGTGCGAACTCCGCCCAAGGAATCAGACCGACCCAATCGTCCTGGTGTTCGGAAACAAAACAACGCAAATATTGCTCAATCTTTTGGTTGGTGCGTTCAGCAGCTCCGTTAGACTGGGGATGATATGCAGAAGAGAAATTCAATTTGATACCCAATTGAGAACAAAAGGATTTCCAAAAACGGGAAACAAATTGGGAACCTCTATCAGAGACAATTTCGGAGGGTATACCATGTAAACGAAAAATCTCTCTAGCGAATATCTCAGCCAATTCGGGAGAAGACGGAAGTTTAGGTAAGGGCACGAAATGAGCCATCTTAGTAAACCTGTCAACGACCGTGAGAATAACAGTCTGTCTTTTAGAAATAGGCAAATCGACAATGAAATCCATAGCCAAACAGGACCATGGTCTCTCGGGAATTTCCAAGGGGTGCAAGAGCCCACAAGGAAGCGTATGAGGTTGCTTAGTCTTCATACAGACCTCACATGCCCCGACGAAATCCTTAATATCCTTACGTAATGAAGGCCACCAGAAATCTTTAGAAATCAAGGAACACGTCTTGCGTATGCCAGGATGCCCAGCCACCTTGCTGTTGTGAAAGCACTGCAACAGTTCCAGTTGGAGTTCAGGAGGAACGAAGTGCCGTGCCCCGGGAGCCTGTCTGGGAGCCAGATGCTGTACCTTCATGATCTCGGCAAGCAACGGGGAGTGTATCCTGAGATTCGTGTTGGCGATAATATTGCACTTGGGAACTACAGAGGACAAAACCGCTTCAGATATAGTAGAGGGTTCATGTTGGCGAGACAAAGCATCGGCCTTAGAGTTCTTAGAACCAGGTCTATAAGTGAGCACATAATTGAAATGAGTGAGGAATAAGGACCAACGAGCTTGCCTGGCGGACAAGCGCTTGGCCTCCCCAATATAGGACAAGTTCTTGTGATCTGCCAAAATAGTAACAGGGTGCAAGGTCCCTTCCAATAAATGTCTCCACTCCTTTAAAGCCATAATAACTGCTAATAGTTCCCTGTCACCAATGTCATATCTGCTTTCAGGCCCAGACAATTTCTTGGAAAAAAAAACACATGGATGTAACGGTTTATCCACACCTAATCTTTGAGACAAGATAGCACCTATACCTGTCTCCGAGGCGTCTACCTCGAGTAGAAAAGGCAAAGACGTATCAGGATGAACTAAAATCGGTGCTGAAGCAAAAAGATCCTTGAGTGTTTTGAAAGCAACGAGAGCTTCAGTAGACCAAGTCTTAGTGTCAGCCCCCTGTCTAGTCATATTGGTAATAGGCGCAATAATAGACGAGTATCCTTTAATGAAACACCTATAATAATTGGAGAATCCAATAAACCTCTGAATGGCCTTGAGTCCCCTGGGCAATGGCCAATCTAAAATAGATTGGAGTTTAACCGGATCCATCTTAAACCCGTCCCCAGAAATAACGTACCCAAGAAAGTTTATCTGAGACTGGTCAAAACTACATTTCTCCAATTTGCAGTACAATCCATGTTGTAGAAGTTTGCGCAATACCCTTCTGACTTGTCTGTGGTGAGTCTCAATCTCACTAGAGTGTATAAGTATATCATCCAGATATACAATAACGCAATCATGTTGAAATTCCCTAAGAACTTCATTAATCAGGTCCTGAAATACTGCTGGTGCATTACAGAGACCAAAAGGCATTACCGTGTACTCATAGTGCCCGTAACGGGTATTGAAAGCTGTTTTCCATTCGTCTCCCTGTTGGATTCTCACCAAGTTATATGCCCCTCTGAGATCTAACTTGGTGAAAATTTTGGAGCCTTTTAAACGATCAAAGAGCTCAGTAATCAAAGGAATCGGGTAGGCATTTCTAATGGTTATTTTATTCAATCCCCGATAATCAATACAAGGCCTTAATGTACCATCTTTCTTATTTACAAAAAAGAACCCGGCCCCGGCAGGGGAGGAGGATCTCCTAATGAATCCCTTGTCCAGGTTCTCACGAATATACTCCTCTAAGACTAGGTTCTCCTTAGTAGATAAAGGATATACCGTGCCCCTCGGAGGCATGGTACCGGGCAAGAGTCTGATCTTGCAGTCAAAGGACCTGTGTGAAGGTATAGTGTCAGCATTCTTTTTGTCAAAGACTGCCTTTAAATCCAGGTATAGGGGTGGTATTTGTAAGTCTGTAGATTGGGTAGAATTAACCAGTGTGTCAGCTACGCAAACCGGTGAGACCTTCTGTAAGCACCTGCTTTGGCAACCTTGACCCCAAGAGACTATTTCACCCAATTCCCAATCGATAATGGGGTTATGTTTCTTAAGCCAAGGATACCCCAAAACTATTGGAACAGAAGGAGAAGAAATAAGCATAAAAGATATACCTTCCTCATGTAAGATACCAACAGTTAAGTTAACAGGTATGGTCTCATGAAAAATAACAGGTTCAGATAATGGTCTACCATCTATGGCCTCAACGGCCAAGGGTGTATCCCTTAGCTGGGATGGGATAGAGTGTTTAGTGACGAAGACTTGGTCAATAAAGCTTTCAGCAGCTCCGGAATCTATTTAATACTCCCTTCTCCCAAGCTAAAGAAACAGGTAGTAGAAGCCTATGATCTTTATAGTCATGTATAGAGGACAAGATAGAAACACCCAAGGCCTGTCCTCTAGAGGAACTTAGGTGCGAGCGTTTCCCGGGCGGTTAGGACAGTTTAGGCGTAGGTGACCTCTTGCTCCACAATACATGCACAACCCCTCCCTTCTCCTGTACTGTCTCTCCTCTTCTGAGAGACGAGTATTGCCTATCTGCATAGGTTCTGGAAGCGCTAAAGTTGTAGATTCAGGACTTTGGAATGAGGGAGCTAGTCTAAAGGAAGGTCTACGGGTTCTATCTCGAGTGTTCTGTCTCTGTCTTAAACGTTCATCAATTCGAGAAATAAAAGAAATTAAATCCTCCAAACTTTCAGGAAGCTCTCTTGTGGCAACCTCATCTAGAATTTCGTCTGATAGTCCGTTTAGAAATACGTCCATATAAGCCTGTTCATTCCACTTGACTTCTGCTGCCAAGGATCTGAACTCTAAGGCATAATCAACAAGGGTTCGGTTATGTTGTCTAAGACGTAACAGTAGTCTAGCAGCATTAACCTTTCTACCTGGAGGATCAAAAGTCCTTCTAAAAGCAGTGACAAAGGCATTATAATTATAGACTAACGGATTATCATTCTCCCAAAAAGAATTAGCCCATCTCAAAGCTTTATCAATGAGTAGTGTGATTATGAATCCAACCTTCGCCCTATCTGTAGGGTAGGAGCGGGGTTGTAATTCGAAATGAATACCTATCTGGTTTAAAAAACCTCGACACGTATCCGGAGATCCACCATAACGTACAGGGGGAGTTATACGGGATGAAGCACCTACTGTGGCTACCTCTAGGCCTGAACTTACAGGAGAGATGGATGCAGTACGCATCTCTTCTGATTGGTTACTAGAACGAGATAGTAAGGCTTGCAACGCTAGAGCCATCTGGTCCATTCTATGATCCATGGCCTCAAATCTAGAGTCAGGAGAACCGACCTGAGTGTTTGTACCTGCAGGATCCATTGGCCCTGTCGTAATGTCCGGATCGGGACAGGGATCCAACACGCAGAGTACAAACAGGAGAAGTTACGTATACCGGACCTTAGAATGGCCGGACTAACGTAAGGAGTAAGCAAAGAATGGTCTAGAGACAAGCCGAGGTCGAGGGAACGAGAGAGCAGGTAAACGAGAGACAAGCCGGGTCAAAAAGGTAATAGAGGTAAGCAGGGTAGAAATAATACAAGCCGGGTCAGAACCAAAGAGACAAATAGAAATAAGAGCGCTGAGTGACTAGACTAGCTAGAACCACGACAGGGCAATGAACCAATACACAAAACCTTATTTTATACCCTGGTTCTAAATAGATGATCACGCCCCCGACGGGTCCTGATTAGTGCTCAGGACTTGATTGACAGGTCGGAACGGATAGTCGTCATGACGTCGGCTACTAGAGCCGCGTCATAAAAGGAGGCGGATCAGAGGCGTCCGGCGTGTAAACGGCCGAGAGGACTGCGAGGAACAAGTGAGTCAGCCCCTCTGAGAGGGCGGAATTCTAAGTGTCTCACCTCCTCTGAGGTAGAGACAGCAGGTACCCTGACACACCCTCACCGGCAGGGGGAGGAAGGTAGACTCCAGCGGTCTTTGCATCGAGTGGTAAGCCCCTGCAGCAGAGTGATCGTCCGCCTCCCTTCTGCCCGCGTGCAGAAGGCCGCAACACTGAGTGCGTCTGTAAGTCCCCAAATATGAATCCCTGCTGCCGAGCGAGGTAGTCTCCTTTAGGCTAAAGTTCCCAAACCTCTGATGTGGTGTCCGGTCAGGAGAAAGCCAACTTTTAATGGTAAATTACCCACCAAATTGTCTCTTTTCAGCCAGAGCTCTTTTGGGATGCGTCTGGCTTGCTCAGCAGTTAGGCTCAGCCCCCCTGCATGACATGTTTTAGTTGAGTAAAAGTTGAACGACACACATTGTAAATAATTTTTAGAATAATACATTTATTTTTGCTATATACAACCCTTTAAGTACTTGTGTACATTTTTCGTAGTAAAAGCCAGGTAACAATACATTGTAAAGTGCCTTATGTTGAACAGTAATCCATATAACATGTTCTGGTCTTATGAACACATGTTTAATAAAGTACCAAATACATCTTCCTGAATACACAAAGAACACATTATTTGCCTTATTGTAAACAATTGCATTTTAACTATATGCATACCAATAATACCATGCATATATATTATTTGTGAAAATACATAAGGGTGAGGGGTGTGTTTATTGACATTAAAGCAGAACCATCAAATGTGGGATTTTTTGCACAATCCAAGTTATCGGAATTATGTTAGCTACGGGTTGTGCTATATCTTTCTAATAATTCAAAAGAATATAAAATAGATACATTTATCACGTGCAAGACCAAAAATGTTGTGTGTGTGCTCGAGTGCCCTTGTGGCTTACAATATGTGGGCAAAACCTCTAGATGCGTGGCCACGAGGGTACGAGAGCAAATATACAACATTAAGAGAGGTTTTAAAAACCACAGTGTCTCTTAACACTTTTTAGAACAACATAATAAGGATCCCAGTGGAATAAAATTGTATGGGATTCAGACTGTAACTAGACATTGGAGAGGGGGGGGATATTAGTTCAACCCTGAGCAAGTGTGAAATGGGTTGGATTTTTTATTTAGATACATTATCTCCAAATGTTCTTAATATGGAATTAGAGGTGAGTGTTTTAATTTAATGATGCTTTTTAAAAAAAGAAATACTTTTATTCAAATAGAGTTTATTTGGGTAGAACATGTGAATATCTCTTGTATTAATGGTCTCCCCCCTCCCCTTTTTTCAGATATATTCTCCTCTTCCATTTGTCATAATTAATATATTTATATACTGTATTTGTTATATATCTGTTCTGGGAACAATCTGACTGGTATAGCAGAATGATAGAACACCGGTTCGATACACTACAGGGGAGATGTACCGCAAGCTGGAACGCACGGAAATTACATATTGGCATAAAATTACGGGACCGGAAATGACGAACCGACATGGATACCTGGAAGTATGCAAAGAGGGAGGCTTGATACGATGGGCGTCACCGTTGCTATGGTGAATGCCCGCAAAATTACAAGCCGGAAACCAATAAGTTTACCCCTGAGAGGGGTACATGTAGCAGGAATCAGTCCAAGAAAAGATACAAATACTTTTTCACATCCAGCTGAGGAAGCCTTCACGACGAAACGTGTCCTGGGAATACTGTGAGGAACAGACTTTGGAATACTGGACTTTTATGCCTATATAGTGTTATTTTATATATTTTCTTTATATTTTATTGATAATAGTACAATAAAGTTTATATATCTTTTATAATCACTATTGGCATTTTCCTGCTATTTTTAAAGAAGGATTGTGGTCCTTAACCGCATATGCTATTGGGTCAGAGCCGATGTGGATGGCTCTGTGTTTGTAACTACCCTATTTACCTTACTTATCACAAGACATAAGACCTAGGTTATTGCACTATATGTGCTCTTCCTTATCTATTATAGAATACAAGAGAGAGAAGAACACATATTAAAGAAGGGATAAGGGTCGCCTTTACGGACCCCGAAAGCGATTCTATTGATCTATAAATATTTAGCTCCTAAAAGTGTGAGTGGGAAATTTATATTCTCCTTTGTATAAACCTACCTTTTTATCACAGTTTGCACTATGTTTTGTTTTTTTTTGTTCATGTTTTTAGGGAACTGCATATAAACTATTGTGATTTATATGAGACAAGTCAAGGTATTTTTGAATTATATCTCTGCTCTCCACTGCACGGAACACTTTCTATTTTTGGTTTTACCCATTTAAAATATAGTATATAGTACTTCACCTTCACACTGGATATATATATATATATATATATAGAAGGCTTGGCCTGTAATTGTGGGAGGCACTTAAGTTCCCTATTTAAACCCGGTGAGCCCCTGCTTACCTGTCTTCGACGATCTCGGAAGTGCTTCAGTGTACTTCCGGGTCACATATCAGTGACGTCAGTTTTCCCGCCCGCCGGCAGCCCGGTTCAAACGCTCTGCGGCTGTATTTGTGAGTACAACACTTTTGCCTTACACGGACGGCATCGAAAACGTAAGTTTAGCCCTGTCGCTCACGGGCTCGGCTTTTCTCCGCTCCTGCTTCTCTCGGTCAGTGTAACACGTTCTGTTACACTTACACCTCGTAGTCTCGTTTAGCCGGACCGGGTTGCCATACGTTTTCGTTCAGATTGGTGCAATACCTTCATTCCGTTTCATTTTCGTGGATAGTGTTCACATTGTTAGCAATAATTTAAGTAGTTACGTTTATAAGTGGGGTTAAGACGATTTTATTTGTTGTCTCGCCCAGTATTCTAAACTTCTGTCTTAAAGTGCTTTTATATGGTCCCCTTAAAGATATAAATAGATTAAATAGATTGAATAGGGGGAATATTATTTACATTGATTTAATGGCTGTTATGTCCTATTTTTCTGTTGTAGTCCTTACTAGTACTGACACTTCTCGCAAGTGGCCCTTCGCGGGTATACGTGTTCGCAGCATTGTTAAAGAGGTAGGCCTCTATGTCACCCAGTCATTGTGTGTATATTGTAAATAAATAGTACGTTTCATAAGTAGGTCACGTTTCTTTCCCTTTAGTTCCGTTGGTTCCCTTCAGGATAAATAGTCCATTATTAGGTCAAGTAAAGTGTTCATTCCTCAGCAGGTATGTTAATTCTGTGTCCTGGGGGGGTTTTGAGGACTAGTTGTAGTTCTCCCGCCAACTTAGGTATGTTCCCATAGGCCTCTTTGCCTATAAGTTAGTGGTCCCGCAAGGCATAAGGTCAGCCCTTACGTTCGGAGGTTCAGGCCAATCGTCCCAACGCTTAGCTATAGCCTTGCTTCAAAACTTAGTTAGGGCCTCACCCGTCACGGCCAAACGTTTTACTTTCTTTTACGTGTCACCGAGAGGCCAACACCCCGCCACCCACCTCAGTGGCACCAAGGCCCCACGAGCCAAATCATAGATAGTGCCTCTCATAGCCACTTGGCAAATAGTTAGGGCCTCATCTGCCACCAACATAAGCTAGTTAATACAATTTCGCCTATGGGCACTAATCTAGTAAGCGGGGTCCCTCCAGCTATTCACATTTCAGTACTAACTCATCCTCTCTGCCCCCCTTAGAATGTCCAATGCTTCGGTACTAGAGGACAATCTGTCGGTTACCAGCACCCCTCTCAGGTCGGGCACGCAGAGAAGGCAACCAATCCCTCCAAGTCCAGCTTTCAGCTATCGCTCCTGGACTATCCCTAAGATTACCGCTGAACTCAAAAAGAGGAATATCCCTTATCCGGCTTCAGCCAGGAAAAACTTTTTCGTTTGTTGAACTCTACTGAGGATAACGAAAGGCCTGGCCCCAGTTCGGAGGTTAACGTACTTAATAGCCTGGCTGAGTTACACGCCATGATGGCCTCCCTAGTGTCCTCAGTTGCCACTATTAATAATAGATTGGATAACCTGGAAGCCAATAATGTTCCTACAGTCCCCGAGCTTCCCGGGCCGGTTGCCCAACCCACGCCCGCCCCAAGAGGTAACGATAACCCTCTACAGGCGAAGAAAGCCACTAACGTTATCAATCCTATTCACCTAATACCGCAGACTCTGAGACGTGACATCATAGAAGGAAAGGATGTCAACTTGGCCTCACTACTGATAGCGGCTCAAGACGTGGTAGAGAACAGGGCGTACACGTTTGAGGATCTATCAGTAGTAATGAGGGCCAGAGATCCTAGGTTGAATAGGAAACTTAACATTCCCGAGTTTGTCTTGGCATTTGGTCTGTACAGAGACGTTATCTGTACAGCTTTTCCCCTCCGCAGAGAGGAGTTAGACGTATATCTACACAAGGTGATAGAGCTAGCTTATAAGTACGGGGGCTTTGCCTTTTACGACTATCACAAGTCGTTCTCCTCCAGGTCAGCCGCTTCATTGTCTCAGTATAATACAGTCACGGACTGGGGACAGCTAGACACGGAATTATTTCTTATGCATTTCGCAGGTCTCAAAACCCCTTCCTGTGCCATATGCTCGTCTGCAGCTCACTCGATTAATTTCTGTCCCGAAAATGTAGCTATCCCCTCTACCAGTAACGCCAACTCCGATTTTCAGTCCACCTCTAACCAGAAGGAAATAAGAGACAAGTTAGGCAGGCCAATCGTGTTCTTGGGCAAAGCTCAGGTCTGCAATAATTTTAATGCTGGGGGTTGTAGTTATAGTGCTTGTAGACTGCTGCATGTGTGCTCGCTTTGTTTCAGGGCACATGCCAAGACAATGTGCCCTAACAAATTGTACCCTAAAAAGGCATCCACTCCAATAAACGTACCGGTTTTGCAACGTTACCTGTCTAATCATCCTTCTTTACATCTGGTGGAATTTCTCACGTCAGGGTTCACTCACGGGTTTCACACAGGCTTTGTCTCTCTCCCCTCAGGCACCTTGGAATGCCCCAACCTTCAGTCAGCTCTCACAGACCCCGACACCTTACAACAACTCTTACAGAAAGAAGTAGATAACGGCTTCATGCTAGGCCCTTTCACTACTCCTCCTTTCTCCTCATGGAGAACTAACCCTCTAGGTATCGCCACTGGGAAGTTTAACAACAAAAAGACTAATTATTGACTTTTCTGCACCACACGCCTCTCCCACACCTAGCCTGAATGCACTAATCCCGTCAGAAGATTTTTCTCTTCAGTACGCCAGAATTGATGATGCCATTCAAGCTATTATTAACTCCGGGAAGGCGGCCTGGTTAAGTAAGTCAGATATTACTAACGCCTTCAAGTTACTTCCCATTCATCAATCACTCTGGCATCTGCATGGAGTTAAGTGGCAAGACAACTACTATTTCGCTACCAGGCTTACTTTCGGCTCCAAAAGTAGCCCCAAGTTATTTGACCTGTTCGCCGAAACATTAACTTGGCTTCTCCTGAACTTCTGCAGATGTCCAGTTTTCATTCATTATTTAGACGACTTCCTCACTATCGAACCACACCACTGCACTCCACGCAGCCTGAATCACATGCTCACTCTCTTCAAAGATGTAGGTGTCCCAGTAGCCCAGGACAAAACTGAAGGTCCCAAAACCGAGATTACTTTCCTGGGGATTACACTCAATTCTGTCACCATGCACGCCAGCCTGCCCCAGGAGAAGGTAGACCGAATTCTGTCTTACATTAGCACCTGCATGTCACAAGGCACTTGCACCAGGAAACAGTTACAGTCACTTCTAGGTTCACTTAATTTCGCCATGAGAATAATTCCACAGGGTAGGTCTTTCATTTCCAGAATCCTTTCACTTTTGCACGGTCTCCCTGACGATGACTCCACTACACCCTTAGACCAGTCAGCTACAGCTGTTCTAAGAATGTGGCAGCTGTTCCTTTCCTCGTGGAATGGCAGGTCGCTGTTTGTTCCCCCCGTTTCCAATGATTCCCCAGTACTCTGGACTGACGCTTCAGGTGCCATAGGTTATGCGGCCATATTTGGCGACAAATGGCTTTACGACTCCTGGCCGATCGAAACCACATCACTCGAGAGTTTCAGTACCACCTCCTCACTTTTCGAGATCTACCCTATCGTAGCAGCAGCATTCACGTGGGGGGTAGAGTGGAGGGGGCAGCAGTCAGGTGTTTTTGTGATAACTTAGCTACCTGTAACATCATTAACAAGGGCCGCTCTCAGTCCCTCACGATCATGAACCTGGTCAGGAGACTCACTTGGCTAGCAGCTAATCTCCAGTTCTGCATTTCCTGTGTTCACGTCCCAGGTATACAAAATACTGCCGCTGATGCTCTGTCACGATTCAATTTGCAGGAGTTCTTCAGACTGCATCCAACGGCTACCCAGCGACCCAGGGTACCGCCAAAGTTCGAAGACCTGGTAATGCGTTAAGCTCTCTCTTACATCTAAGCGGCACGCTTGCTCAGGCGGGTTTATCCCTTAACACAAGGAAAGCTTATCACAGAGCATATGAACTGTTTATGTGTTTTGTTCGTAATTACTGTATAATAAATGTTTTTTCTGTTGAAACTATGGTTGCTTTCACAACTTTTTGCCACTTTTCTCTTAATCTAGCTTACAACACAATCAAACTCTACTTAACGGGAGTCCAACACTACATGTTAACCTCCTTTCCCAACAAGTCTCCTTTCCTAACTTCCTACCCTATTAAAAGTGTCCTCAAAGGCATTCATAATTTGTCAGTACACATACCCACTAAACGCCTTCCCATAGATAGTAAGCTATTTAAGAATATATCCGATATACTCGACACGTCCCCTTTCGAACATATCACAAACCTCGTTATCAAATCAGCGGCTTATTTAGCCTTTTATGGTTTCTTGAGACCCAGAGAGTTCACTGTAGAGAGAGCATCTGACTTCAGCTCGTGCCTCCAAAAGAAACACTTAGTTAAAAAACTAGACCACTACACGTTGTCCGTTACTCGTACCAAAACGAGCCAAACAGGCCCACCAGTGGAAATTAACTTTTATCCCACTTCGACCAAATGGTGTCCCGTCAGTGTTTTGGATAAACTAGTAGCATCCCAAGCTAATTCCGTTCCCGATTGCCCACTTCTAGCTATACTAGGGAACCCCCTAACCACTAAAATCTTCATGCTTTACATACGCACCCTTTTACTCCGGGTGGGACAAAACCCACGTTCATTTTCGGGCCATTCTTTTCGCATTGGAGCAGCCACAGCTGCCTCAGGTAATCATGTACCAACACACATAATTAAAAATATGGGGAGGTGGAAATCATCCGCATACAACAGATACATCCCCAATCCAGAGAAAGAGATAAGGCTGGCTTTCTGTGATATGACTAAATGATGTATCGCTTAATAAACGCATTTTTGTCTTAATGGTTCTTATTTTTGCCCTCTTTTACAGGCCTAACCTTACGTCAGTTTCGGCACACCTCAACTGACTTGCTATTAAGGAACTACTTATTTTAACCCTGTTTTCCTTACGTCCTCGGAATGTGCCGTACACAAATAGAAGGCTTGGCCTGTAATTGTGGGAGGCACTTAAGTTCCCTATTTAAACCTGGTGAGCCCCTGCTTACCTGTCTTCGACGATCTCGGAAGTGCCCCTCCCACCGCACCCTCAATTTTATCATTTTACCTAGGTGGGCCCTCTTTTACAGGCCTAACCTTACGTCAGTTTCGGCACACCTCAACTGACTTGCTATTAAGGAACTACTTATTTTAACCCTGTTTTCCTTACGTCCTCGGAATGTGCCGTACACAAATATAAATATATATATATATATATATATATATATATATATATATATATATATATATATATATATAAAGTATCCAACAAGGTAGCAGCACTCACAGATTTATTAAAAAATCTAATCTTTATTGTAGCATTTAAAATGAGATCTATCTAAAATGCTACAATAAAGATTCGATTTTTTAATAAATCCGTGAGTGCTGCTACCTTGTATAGTTAGATAGAAACATAGAATGTGGCGGCAGATAAGAACCATTCGACCCATCTAGTCTGCCCAATTTTTTAAATACTTTCATTAGTCCCTGGCCTTAGCTTATAGTTAGGAAAGCATTATGCCTATCCCATGCATGCTTAAACTCCTTTATTGTGTTAACCTCTACCAATTCCGCTGGAAGGCTATTCCATGCATCCACTACCCTTTTAATAAAAAACACTGCAATTGTGGGATAACATTATTACATAGTATTGCAACATTATTATAGACACCCAAGAACATTATCAGATTCTGTAACATATTGTTTTTTTTTTTTTAAAGGAACACTATAGGGTCAGTAACACAAACATTTATTCCTGACCATATAGTGTTGCTTCTCCCCCCTTAACCCCCTTAAAAGGTAGGGAGTTAAGGGGGGGGGGGTAATTTCCAGCATCACACATGTCCACTGGCGCTGGCCCCGCCCCTGATTTGCCTCCTTGCTGACATCATCAGAATTAAATAATTTCAGCCAATCCAATGATTTTCCTATGGAAAAGCATTGGTTAGGCTGAAATCAGCAAGGAGGAGGGACAGGGGAGGGGCCAAATGTTGGCCTGGCAAATCAGCAGTTCCTCATTGAAATGCATTGAATTAATGCATCTCTGTGAGGAAAGTTCAACGTCTCCATGCAGAGCATGAAGACGCTAAACAGCAGTGCTGTGCACTATGCAGCACTGCCCCTTTTCTCAGAAAAGGTAGTGTTTACATGAAAATGTAAAAAGCTGTAGTTGTTCGGTTAACTATAGTGTCCATTTAATGTTCATATTTGTTTTCATAAATGCATAATAAACTGATGGGTTATTGGAAAATATTTTGTATAGCTGTGCTTATTTTAGATTTCCTTTTGACATTGGTTTCAAGTCACTTTGTTAGAATATCTCAGTTGGTTTGCGTTCTGATCTCTTGCTCCCTGCTGCATAATTTCTTTCTAAATTTGGCAATGGAATTTATCTAGCAAAATGAGTGTTAAATAATGACCAATTATCAAGGCAGCAATTCTTATTCATAGTGGTCTGCAGGTGTATGTCACCTGAATGAAATCGCTGTGGCCCTAATTACAGTGTCATCTCTAACTCCTGATGTCAGCACTCTGAAACTCTGGGGTAGATGTGTTGTTTTTTTATTTATTTAATAATTCGCTAAACTATTTTAAAAATGTATCACGTAAGGTTAATGATATTTTTAAACTGCAATCTAATGTTACAAAGGAAAATTCAAGTTGCTGGCCCATTTTTAAATAATGACCACTATGGTGATGTTGGCAAGCTGTCAGTCAATGAAACTGACATGACATGTAGTACGCATTTGAAAATTATACCTTTTTAGGGATTGTGGAAGAATAATGCTTAGAAATTCAGGTTTAAAGTAATTGATCTTTGAATTTGCACTTTCCCTAGGAGACTGTTAGGTAGGAATATGCCTAGCTGGGAGACGATAAGGAGCAGTGCATGTTGCATGTGACCAGAAACCCTAAGTAACAGTAAACACATGGCATTTAAAAAAAAAATATATGGGAACTAGGGACTCGATTTAACTACTTAATGGCTGTCTATTGTGTAATGCAGTGCTTTTATGCTGTTTGATGGCATAGATTGCCATTGATTAAAGGTATCAGCGGTGCTAATTGTTAGTATGTATTTACGCACACTGCTGTAGATGTCTATGGGTACACTACGATGTGCTTTCAACCTTTTTCCAGTTAAGGAATACATCACTATTGAAAGATCAGGGCCAAATGTATGCTACAAATATTGAGATGAATATTTTTTTATTATATTCACAATTTTGCAGGTTTTTAAAATGTGTTACCTCTATGATGCAATATAAATGAAGGTTAGATCTGGACAGTGGTGTCTTTTTAAAATACAAAGCTCCCATGATAAGGCATTGTGTGAAATTACTAAATTGCTAAATCGTTGCTGACATGCCCATGATTGTGCTGAATATTGGCAAAATTACATGGAGACTTTTTTTAAAATTTAATTCTATGAGAATGGACAATAAAAGTTCTACTCTAAGTCTGGCAAACCCAAAATGAAAACATGGAACAAGTGCTACTAGGATTGTATATGTAACACACTGCTAATAACATTTAAGTAAGGACATAAGTCATGTACAGATGTTTCAGTTAGATACGCCTTTACAATGTAACATTAGCTAGGTCCGACAAGCAATAACATAAAAAAGTAATTGCTTGCCCTGAGTCTGTATTAATCACTAATAAAACCCCATTGAAAAAGTTACAAACCATTATTAAACATACAGAATCTGTATAATTATGACAAAATGAACAATTTCAGTGCTGCAACAGAGACATTGCAGAACTATATTACACATACACAAATAATGAATATAAAAACATTCTGTTATCTGAGAAAGTCCACAATTTGTTGTTGATATACAGTGAGGGAAAAAAGTATGTCACCCCCTGCTTGTTTTAAATGTTTGCCCACTGACAAAGAAATGATCAGTATATCATTTTAATGGTAGCTGTATTTTAACAGTGAGAGACAGAATCCATTAAAAAAAATCCAGAAAAACGCTCATCAAAAAAGTTATAAATTGAGTTGCATGTCAATGAGTGAAATAAGTATTTGACCCCTTTGACTTATTACTTGGTGGCAAAACCCTTGTTGGCAATTACAGAGAGCAGACGTTTCTTGTAGTTGGCCACCAGGTTTGCACGCATCTCAGGAGGGATTTTGTCCCACTCATCTCTGCAGATCCTCTCCAAGTCATTAAGGTTTCAATGTTGACGTTTGACAACTTGAACCTTCAGCTCCCTCCACAGATTTACTATGGGATTAAGGTATGGAGACTGACTAGGCCACTCCAGGACCTTCTTCTTGAGCCACTCCTTTGTTACCTTGGCTGTGTGTTTTGGGTCATTGTCATGCTGGAATACCCATCCACGACCCATGTTCAATGCCCTAGCTGAGGGAAGGAGGTTCTCACCCAAGATTTGATGGTACATGACATCGTCCCTTTGATGCGGTGCAGTTGTCCTGTCCCCTTAGCAGAAAAACACCCCCAAAGCATAATGTTTCCACCTGCATGTTTGATGGTGGGGATGGTGTTCTTAGGGTCATAGGCAGCATTCCTCCTCCTCCAAACACGGCGAGTTGAGTTGATGCCAAAGAGCTCGATTTTGGTCTCATCTGACCACAACACTTTCACCCAGTTCTCCTGTGAATCTTTCAGATGTTCATTGGCAAACTTCAGACGGTCCTGTACATGTGCTTTCTTGAGCAGGGGGACCTTGCAGGTGCTGCAGTATTTCATGATCATTGAAACTCCACAAGGTGAGATCTTGCATGGAGCACCAGACTGAGGAAGACTGACAGTTATTTTGTGTTTCTTCCATTTGCGAATCATCGCACCAACTGTTGTCACCTTCTCACCAAGCTGCTTGGCGCTGGTCTTCTAGCCCATTCCAGCCTTGTGTAGGTCTACAATCTTGATCCTGACATACTTGGACAGTGGAGAGTTTGAAATCTGATTTATTGATTGCTTCTGTGGACAGGTGTCTCTTATACAGGTAACGTGCTGAGATTAGGAGCACTCCCTTTAAGAGAGTGCTCCTAATCTCACCGCGTTACCTGTATAATAGAGAGACGGGATCAAATATTTTTTTCACTCATTGACATGCAAATCAATTTATAACTTTTTTGACATGCGTTTTTCTGGATTTCCTTTTTGTTATTCTGTCTCTCACTATTAAAATACACCTACCATTAAAATTATAGACTGATCTTTTCTTTGTCAGTGGACAAACGTTCAAAATCAACAGGGGATCAAATACTTTTTTCCATCACTGTAACTATGTTTGGGGAAAGGACTCCTCAGAATAGCATGTGGTTAATACAAAATGAAAATAATTATCATTCTTTAACAGGTGGTGTCACAGCAGTGTCTTTTTAAATTCTACAAGCTCTTTGGTGAGGGGCAAGGGGGTCTAAAAGTCTCTATTTGCCTTTAATCTCAGAGGGATGAGTATCATACATGCAATATTTAATCTACCCCTACCTATATTTGCACGTGAAAAGTATTTGTATTATAGCTCCAAGTTCCATTAAAAAGAGGAGAGTCTGTGTTTCATATTACAGTGTCAAACGTCTTTATTTGCTTGGACTCAACTTTGACTCAACATTGTCTCAACTAAACAATTGTGAAAAATGTAAAAAAAAAACAAAAAACTTTTCTGGCCTCTTAAAAAACAATAGACTTAGACTATTGTATGAACCGGCTGTCTTATGCAGAATTCTATCTATCTCCATGGATGCACCATGAAACGTTGAAACATAAACCTTATTCCCTTCTTTAAGTATACTTCAAGGGAGAGAAAAGGCAATTTTTTTTTCTTCATCTCTTTCACGCGAAACAAATAGAAGAGATTCTGTCTGCCATCCCAGGATGAATGTTTACTTAACGGCAATCATGAAGCAGAGGTCTGTTAAGAGACTGCGGGATTTTGGGGCTGGTGTGTGTTTTATTACTTACCCTCACAGCTGGCGCAGGTGAATTTCTAGCTATAATAAATGCTAACATTCCCGATGGAAACATTCAGCTGCGATAAAACAGACAGAAATCTATTATAAATGTTAGTGTAATGTCAATGTTTACAGAGGGAGGTCAAATAACAAAATTTAATTTTGTAAATGCCATCTCTCTCTCATTGCTGCTGCTAAAGTTTATATCCGTAGCCGGTTGAGGCCTACTTAACTTATAAATATTGTAAATATTAGACCTACATTCCTTCAGTGAATTTATTCACCCCCTTCCCCACAAAAAAATAACTAAAGCAAAATGTATAACAATATCCTAATTTGAAATGGCATTTGTGCTTAAATAGCTATTGTGTTGAGGTGATGTTCACACATTAGTCGGCATATAGTACATTAAACTTTGCAGTTACTTGAAAAGATCATTACTATTAATTAGCACAGTTCTGGCTCACCTGAGTATTGTTTCCTATGGGAGGCCATTAACGGGCTGAGATGTTGGATGTATGACTGTCTAAAAATATAGAAATACCTGACAATCTATTTGAGACATTTTAATGGATTTTCACACACATGGTACAATCTTGACTGTATTCATTTAAGCCCCCAAAGGGTATCCAATGACTTTGAAACAGCATAAAGAAGGACATTAGTATTGCACATAAAACTTGCATATATTAAAAATAATAATATCAAAGTATTATACTAGACAAGATACTTTCTGTAATTTTAAAGTGTTTCCTGAGGCATATTTAATTATTTCTTAATTCAGTAGTATATTATTTACTTCAAAGGGATAGAAGTTCAAGTTGATAATGCAATGCCAGTAACTAAACCGAAGGTTTGGACATGCATTAAGTGGATGCAGTAACCAACAGAGCTATTTTACAAACTACATTATGTATATATAGTAGTTTATAGTAATACACTAAACATTATTTAAAAAATAAGAACATTAAGAAGTAATCTTGTACTGTGAATTAACCTCTTCATTCCTGATAAAACAGTGTAATTCATCCATACACCAAACAGTGTAATTCATCCATACACCAAAACCCCATAATTTCACTAAAATGCAAATGACAGAAAACAATATTGTATTCTGATCTTAAACTCCATTATTGTTAATGTGTAGTGATTTTGGTGCCCTAGTGCCTCCCCAGGGTAAGTAATTGAACCATTTAAGCCATGTATCACTGGGCCTAGCTCAGATATTCCAACTCTCTGAAGGAAGTAGTGATGGTGGGGAGCAAACCTCATGTATGAAGTCAAACCATTCTAAAATAGTGAGAACCTAGGTCACTCCTGGTGCCACGGTTATGGTGGTTGGAGTGGTCCTTTAAACACATATATAATTGTTTTGTCATTAAATAATGTGATATTTATGCATACTGACAAGAAGGAAAGAAAGAAAGAACTTCCACTTGTAAAAATCTTGACTCTGAAGATCCTTTTTGAAGGAGGTAATGCACTGGCAACAAAAGTCCAACTTATATTTAAGGCAATATGTTGGAAACAATAATAGGCTATTACTGAAAAACAGTCTTGACATGCAGTGTGCATGCCTAATAACAGTTAGATAGGCACTAACCATTGCTGCCATTATATGTAAAAGAACGCTTGAAGCACCATAACCAGTACAGCTACTTTAGCCCACGAGTGCCCTAACACCATCCTATGATAAGATGTTATCCCATTTCAGCACAATTTGGCAAGTTACCTGGATTCTATGCATTCCGTTTTCTTTAACAGGAGAAGCCATAAGTCTCTCTAGAGAAAAGCAAGACCTATGCGGGACAGCCGTCACCAGCTGAGAGTGCTTAGCTGACATTTTCAACCAATAATTTCACATGTAGTGTTTATGGTGATGGAGTGCTCTTTTAGCTAAGATTAATCACACATGATGTCATTCTCTCTACCACCATAATGAACGCTCACCAAAGATGTTGGCAGAGAGTAAGCACGATGAATACAGAGTCAAATTCTGGTTTTCTGTAGGGAAACAAAGATTAGGTTACTTACTTATTTCTGAATGTACGCCCTTATTCCACAAATAAAGGAAATCTCTGAATTGCACCTCAAATTTCAATTAATTTATTCACTAGTGGATATTTAGGGCCAAATTCACAGATTTAACTCAAATGTGCAATTACAATTTGGAACTATTTAGCAATTTTAGAGGAAATTTATAAAGGCAAAACAGAGGTAAAGTGCTACATTTTTCTAAGGTTTTTTTTTCTTTCAATATCACATTATTGAATTTTCACATTTTTTGTATTTTTTATTTTAACCTTGCAAAACCATATTACATTTTTTTAATTTAGTGACGGATTCCATTGTGGTATCACAATGCTATCTAAATCCTAAAATATGGCAAAACACACATTTCAGAGTTCAGCTAGACTATAGTCAGTGATAGTAAACAAAATTAATTACAGAAACAGAAGTATGAAACATTGCTTTTCCTTCCACTTGGCCTTGTTCCCTTTTAACAATGAAGTTATTTACAGATGTTTGTGCAACTGTACTTACTGTATGTAGGCATCATGCCCTTTTTTTAGATTCTGGCGGCATTTTTAAGAAACTACATTCCCAAAAATATCATCAGGTTCTATATATTTTATGAATATATGCATGTAAATGATTTAGCCATTTTAATTACTTTTCTTCTCATACATTCTGTATATGACAAAATAGTATGTCTACTACTATGCCAATTCTTCAGACTCTGATTGAAATATTGCAAGATACATGATACTAATTAATCTTACATTTTTTATCCTAATGGTATTTATATAGAGTATGAATAAATAAATGTAAGTATATATATATCTTCATTTTTTAGATATCAGTTAACAGCAATCTGTACACAAAATATCAGTTATCTAGTCTAAGAGCAGCTACACATTCCAAGCTAGGTGTGTAAAAGAAATGTACCTGATACTTAAGGGGTTAAGAGGCTTTTTGTTGCATGGAAACTTAAACGCTTACATTCAGGAACATGTTAAAAAAATCTATTGTATTCTATTCAAAACAATTAACCTCTTGGGGACAATGTCAGATTGAAAATGCCCTGTCTTCTATTATACTTGATTTCATTTAACTACCTTACACCATAGTAATGTGCCAGATGCAAATCTTTTATTATGAAGAACCAGATTCTTTGGAAAATATGCAATACTGCTGAGTAGGAAATGTTCTGTCATGGGGATGCATAACAAATGAAATTACTATTGTAAAATTAAACAGAATATAAAACTGAAAGCCACATACATTGGACGGCAGTGTCTGTTACATTGCATTGGCGTTATTAATGAAATAAAAAAGAATCCGGTGCGAACAGTCAATACCAAAAGCCATTTCTAAAGGCACGAAAGACAATAAAAGGCACGTTCCTTTTTAACAATAAAAAAGAAATGTGTGTTTTTCTTTTGGTGATCATTGATTGCATTTCAGCTAAACACATATGCTTTTCCATTTATGTTTTTCTTGCTTTCATAAAGAAAACAATAACATGACATTTTCACTGCTTGGGATGACAGTGTCATGAACTAAAACTGCTGTACAGACTAATGCTTGTCATAAAATGGAGGATGCTGGAATACAGACTTGATTAGATGATGGTTTTTCAATTTCTTTTTTTTAAGAGGAGGTGAAAAGTTGAAAAAGTTGAAAAATACAATATAATAAGCAAAACATCATGAGGGACAGTTTTCTCATTTAGCTGTAGTTCCCTGTGAGTTATGGGATAGTAGAGAATTATGGGATGTTTAATCCTACAGCATCTGATACAGCAACAATAGTCTGTCTTCGTAACACTGAAGCTGTGACACTTTGCTTCATGGGTACAAGGAGAAAATGCCATTCCTTCCGCATGGATGCCGAACATCACCAAATACATACCTCCGAAGTGTTCGTATTTAGGAGGGACAGTCCCTGTTTTCAGCCCAAATCCCTCTGTACCTCTTTTTTCTCCTAATGTCCCTCTTTTCCGAGAGCTCCATATTGTTGGAGTTTCTAAGTGTATAACAGAGCTCCACAGTAATAATACTTACAGTAATGTTTCTTTAACCCCTTAAGGACCGAGGACGGTTCAGGACCGTCATCTGCATTTTTGCATTGCCGACCGAGGACGGTCCTGAACCGTCCTAACGGTCCAATGTACTTACCCGATCGCCGTCGTTCCCCCGGCGGCGATCGGCGGTGCTCCCGTTGTGGGGAGACTGCCTGCAGCCCAGACAGTCTCCCCATGGCGGATTAGGACCCCTGTGGCCATGTGATCGCCCAACAGGGCGACCACATGGTCACAATAGGTGTCCATGTCTCTGCCTGCAGGGGGACTGTCTGTGCTGACAGGCAGTCTCCCTGCTTAGTGTAAAATAATAAAAAAAATAAAGTTTAAAGTTAATAAATAAAAATTATAATTATATATGTGCATATATATATATGATATATAGACGTATATTATATATATATAATATACGTCTAAATATCATATATATATATATATAATGTCATACTAAGTGTATTTTTATATTAATATGTACATATATTAATATAAAAATACACTTCTAATTAAATTACACACGTGTATATATATATAATATATATAATAACTATATATATTGTGTATATATTATTATAAACTACAAATAATAAGTAATTTAAATTAAACTAAAAAAATTAAAAATAATAATAAAAATTAAAAAAAAAATTATATATCTATACGAAATTTTATTATAACTGTATTTTGATATTAATATATATATATTTATATCAAAATACACTTAGAATGAAATTGTATATATATCTATGTATATATAAATAAATAAAAAGAAAACAAACTATTCATATGTCCATATACAAAATTACATAAATAATTATATAAATATACACGTAGACTTCAAATATATAAATATGCATATATATTTAAATTCTATGTGCGTATTTATGTACTATTTTTACATAATTAAGTTATTTTATTGATTGCAATTTAAGGGACCTGCCTGCCAACCCAGGCCGAAAGTCCAGAGAATTTAATTTGCTATCACTGTATTTTACCCTGTAACGTTCTACGACACCCTAAAACCTGTACATGGGGGGTACTGTTTTACTCGGGAGACTTCGCTAAACAAATATTAGTGATTCAAAACAGTAAAACATATCACAGCGATGATATTGTCAGTGAAAGTGACTTTTTTTGCATTTTTCACACACAAACAGCACTTTTACTGATGATATAATTGTTGTGATACATTTTCCAGTTTTGAAACACTAATATTTGTGTTCAGCAAAGTCTCCTGAGTATAACAGTACCCCCCATGTACAGGTTTTATAGCGTTTTTGAAAGTTACAGGGTCAAATATATGGGTCATATTTTTACATTGAAAATGGCCAGGTTGGTTACGTTGCCTTTGAGAGCGTATGGTAGCCCAGGAATGAGAATTACCCCCATGATGGCATACCATTTGCAAAAGTAGACAACCCAAGGTATTGCAAATGGGGTATGTCCAGTCTTTTTTAGTAACCACTTAGTCACAAACACTGGCCAAAATTAGCGTTCAATTTAGTTTTTTACTTTTTTCACACACAAACAAATATGAACGCTAACTTTGGCCAGTGTTTGCGACTAAGTGGCTACTAAAAAAGTCTGGACATACCCCATATTGAATACCCTGGGTTGTCTACTTTAAAAAAAATATGTACATGTGGGGTGTTATTTAGCGATTTATGACAGATAATAGTGTTACAATGTCACTATTGATACATTTTAAAAATATAGGTTTTGAAACCTCAATATCCTACTTGTACCTATAGCCCTATAACATGCAAAAAAATAGCAAAAAGCATGTAAACACTGGGTATTTTTAAACTCAGGACAAAATTTTGAATCTATTTAGCAGTTTTTTTCATTCGCTTTTGTAGATGAGTAAAATATTTTTTACATAAAAGTCAAAAAAACATGTATTTTTTTCAATTTTTCATCATATTTTTTCATTTTTTAAAAATTAAATTACATGAGATTATATAAATAATGGTATGTAAAGAAAGCCCCTTTTGTCCTGAAAAAAACAATATATAATTTGTATGGGAACAGTAAATGAGAGAGCGGAAAATTACAGCTAAACACAAACACCACAAAAGTGTCAAAAAGATGCCTGGTCGCAAATGTACAACATCGCAAAAAAAGTCCGGTCCTTAAGGGGTTAAACTACAATAAATATGTTTACAAATTGGTCTGTGTAAATATGATACATTGTTATTGTTCAAAATTGCATTTTAGTTGCATAAATTAACTCACCAAGAATTCCATAGAAAGGTCAAACCTCTGGCCATGCCCTCACCTACACCCCTAAAATAAAAGTGTCCCTCTTTGTCCATTTGCAATGTTGGGAGGTATGCAAATATACATTGGTTAACTTTTCATGCACTTTTATATATAAACATGCACAGTACCACAGCGCCCACCTTGAGTCCACCCACAAGGATGAAGTGTGTGTACTGAACTTGGTTGTGTGTGTAAAGTGGCTGTAGTGGATGGCAAGTGCGTGAGTAAAGTAGATATAGTGGATTCAAAATGTATGTTTGTGTAGTGAATAAAGTGTGTGTATAGAGGTGGATGTATCGTGTGTATAGTGAATGCAGAATGTGCATGCATGTTGTGGATAGAGTGTGTGTAGTGAATGCAGAATGTGTGTTTGTGCAGTGGATCTAGTGTGTCTACAGTGAATGCAGAGTGCGTGTTTGTGTAGTGGATGTAGTGTGCATGTATAGTGAATACAGTGTGTTTGTGTAGTGGATGCAGTGTGTGTGAATAGTGAATACATTGTTTTTGTGTAGTGGATGTAGTGTTTGTGTGTATAATTAATGCATAGTGTGTAATAAATACAGAGTGTGTGTTTGTGTAGTGAAAGTAGTGTGTGTATAGTGAATGCAGAGTGTGTTTGTGTAGCTAATGCTGTGTGTGCATTATTGTGTAGTAGATACTGTGTGCGTTTGTGTAATGAATGCTGTGTGTGTTTGTGCAGTGGATGATGTGTGTGTTTGTGCAGTGGATGATGTGTGTTTGTGTTGTGTGTTTGTGTAGTGGATGCTGTGTGTGTTTGTGTTGTGGGTGGTGTGTGTTTGTGTAGTAAATGCTGTCTGTGTGTTTGTGTAGTAGATGATGTGTGTGTTTGTGTAGTGGATGCTGTGTGTGTTTGTGTAGTGGATGCTGTGTGTGTTTGTGTAGTGGATGCTGTGTGTGTGTGTTTGTTTAGTAGATGCTGTGTGTGCTTGTGTAGTGGATGATGTGTGTGTGTAGTGGATGCAGTATGTTTGTTTGTGTAGTGGCGGCTGTGTGTGTATAGTGGCATAGAATGTGTGTAGTGGATGCCAAGTGTGTGAGTAAAGTAGATACAGTGTTTATAGTGGATTCAAATTGTATGTTTGTGTAGTGGATGTATTGGGTGTATAGTGAATGCAGAGTGTGTGTTTGTGTAGTGGATAGAGTGTGTATATAGTAAATGCAGTTTGTTTGTGTAGTGGATGTGTGTGTTTGTTTAGTGCAAGATGTGTGTGTTTGTGTAGTGGATGCTGTGTGTGTTTGTGTAGTGGATGGTGTGTGTAGTGGATACTGTGTGTGTTTGAGTAGTGGAAGATATGTTTTTATGTAGTGGATGATGTGTGTGTGTAGTGGATGCAGTTTGTGTGTTTGATGATTTAAGTGTGTGGTGGATGTGTGACAAATGCTGCTGGGAGGTATTTCGTTTGCTGTTGAATTTTAAATAAAAAAAAAAAAAAAATGTATTCCCCCTCCCTGCCTCTTACTTGTAGCCAAGCAGGGGGGCCAACAAAGAAGGGCCCAGCAGTCTCCATCTTTCCTTTCCTTCAGCCAGTGCTCTATTTCTGTAGCGAGCCCGGCATGCATTGTGTGCCATGCTTTACAGCCGCAGCTTGCGAGAGTGTTTGAGGGGAAGGTCAGTATTTCCCAGGCCCGCAGAGGCATACATACATACATACATACATACATACACACATATATATATATATATATATATATATATGCACTTTGGATGGCTGATGACCCGGGCACGCAGAGAATTACCAGTGCAGTCCGAGCCCCCCAGGACCACCAAGCCTCTGACAACCATCATGGTTGTCACCCCCTGATGGCGGCCCTGACTCAGCACTCATACCCCACACAAACACACTACACTACTTAACAATACACAGCCACATACATGCATGCAACACACATATATACACATACATAAACATAAAGACACTCAAAGTTTTACAAATTCATTTTAGACCCTCCACTCCCCCAGAGATTATGTTGTCCTAGGCAGGGGACCAGTTTGCGACCTTCATTTTTATAGTGAATTCAGCGGTATGTCACATTTCCCCTGTTTGGAACCATTAACGATTTGACATGAGGTTACGTGTTTAGACTAGAAAAAAGGAGTTTTAGACTACGGCAAAGAAAAACATTTTTTTACAGTAAGAACAATAAGAATGTGGAATTCTTTGCCTGAAGAAGTGGTTTTATCAGAGTCTGTACAAACAGCAACTGGATGCATTATGCAAAAACATAATATTCAGGTATATATATGTAACGGATCGCCTGACACCCCGACTGGGTACCTCCGTTGAAGGATGCTCCTAGCGTTTCCTGAGGACTCCAAGCACTCTGGCAGACACCAATCACTGAACCAAAGAAGCATTTAAATCCTCTCAAGCATATGAATGCTGTAGACAGTTGAATAGGAAACCATACGAATAGGTTTACACTCCTAGCAGTCAAACTGGAACAGCATACAATAAATCCTCCCCCAAGAATGAGACGACACTTCACTTTGAGGGTTAAAACAGGAACTCCCTGTACTGGCACATACAGCCTCTTTTATTCACAATCCACAAAACATAGTACTGCCCACAGGGTTTTGCAGAACAACCAATAAACACATTACAACACATACAATGCAAGTGCAGCAGCCAATCAGACACAATGGGACAATAGAAACAGCTCAGAGACACAAATTGAGGGCGACCCTAGTGTTCATACATCGTCTGTCTACAGAAAGATTTGGGAAAATGGGGTTCGTGGACCCCTGGGCAGCACACACACCTGAGGAAGAGAGTGAATTGGAATGGAGAGATAATGCCCGGAAAGAATTATGGTACGACGCCCTGGAGAAAGTCCAGTATCAATGGCAGCAGCACGTTCCTGGTGTCTCATACCAGTTGGAGGAACAAATGGCCTGGCGGATGCCGCTTCTGGGAGACCAACCCGGAGGGGAGCAGGTAAGACAACTTGAGTACCTTGTGGAAAGGGAACTGAGCCTGGACGCCTCATACCGGGCACTGTGGTGGTGTACTGTCCAGCCAGAGACGTGGAGGGCAGAGGGCATCCAGCCGGAGGGGGATAACTACACCAGCCCTGGCTTGTTGTGGAAGGCCTTAGCAGAAGACGTCGACTTCGGCAGTCCAGCAGAGTCACGGTACTGGGCTATCTTGCATTACCGGGGTGAGATGGTACAGGGCCCGAGATCTATTGGACTGGGACAAGACCTCCGCCATTTTGCTGCCATGGAACGAGAGCTGGAGATGAACTATGTGAAACTACTGAATTCATGCCAGCCGCAGAGCATGGACGCAGAATGGGAAAACTGGGTGGCGGACCCAGACCTGCTAGCCTACAGCTGGGAAAACGTGGCCGAGGTACCCCCTGCTTCACTACCAGCTGCAGAAGTAGGGGAACTCATAGACTAGTCCTAGAGAGTGCCACAGATGGCAGGTGGAGATGGGACTGAGATTTCTCTACCGGCCCTACAGGGATAATGGGCAGTCGGCCCAGATCCCCAGCGGCAGAGTACATTACAGGGAGGTAGAGACCACTGGTTTCACTCCCCTGCGGCAGAGCGCATTATTGGAAGGGGAGACAGTCGGTCCCCCTCTCTACTAGCAGATAGAGTGTCAGGGAGAGGATTTTGTTACCCCCTCTCCCCAGCGGCAGCATAGCCCACCAAGGGGAGACACTAAGCCCCCCACCAGCACAGATGGGACCGTGGTCTCTGCGCCCAAGCTACTGGGAGTGGAGAGCAGCGTCCTCCCTCCCCAACGGCAGAATGTCCTACAGGGAGCAGAGACAGTTGGTCTCTCTCCCCAACAACTAAGCCCGTCATCAGGAGACCTGGGGTCTGTACCATCTACTCCCCAACCAGCCCCAGAAATGAGGGACCTCATGGACTGGTCCTGGGAAGACCCACAGATGGCAGGTGGAGATGGGACGGCGGTCTCTCTACCGGCCCTACAGGGATGCTGGGCAGTCGGCCCAGATCCCCAGCGGCAGTGTGAAGTGCAGGGAGTGGAGATCATCGTCTCCCCTCCCCAATGGCAGTGTACATTACAGGGAGAGGAGAGCAGCGTCCTCCCTCCCCAGCAGCAGGGGGAGCTACATGGATGCTGGGCAGTCGGCTCAGATCCCCAGCGACAGTGTGAAATGCAGGGAGTGGAGAGCAGTGTCTCCCCTCCCCAGTGGCTGAAAGTGTGTAAGGGAGAGGAGCTTGTTACCCCCTCTCCCCAGCGGCAGCCTAGCCCACTAAGGGGAGATGATAAGCCCCACACCGGTGCAGATGGGATCGTGGTCTCTGTGCCCAAACCACAGGGGGTAGGGACGGTCGGTCCTGTCCCCCTGCAGCAGGGTTGTTTATCCAAAAGGTATACAGCCTGTCTTCCCCTCCAGCAGCAACACCAGGTCCAGAGTGAGGAGCCGCCTACGACATTTCCTCAACTGGGCTCCAACCAGGCTACTCCCATGGTAGTGCTGGCAGCGGGGCAGAGTACTGCTGGTCTCTGCCCACTCAGCAACCCACCAATCTGGAGCGCCAGTAACCCCCAGAGCCGAGGTGGAGTTCCTGGACATGGACAAGCTACCCACTACCCCAGGTGTAGTAACTCTTCATTGTGGGTGGGCTGCACTACTGACTATGTTTTGTGGGTGGGTTGCTGGACTAACCAAGGCACTGACCGACAGGAGGTCAGATACCCGGTTAGTCTGTTTGGAAAAGGGGAGAAATGTAGCAAACTCACCCCTTTAACAGAGTTTGCCATGAGCTTTTGGAGGGGGCTGCTTGCCTGCCTCCTGCCCTGTGATTATGGTCCCTGGGAGATTTGGCCAAGTGCAACATTTGGGCGTACTGTATTTTATTATACTGCCACTGGACCTTTAAGCAGCATATGGAATTCTATTGGACTGTATGTCCCTTTCAGACTATGGCCCTATCATCAGCCCAGGCTAAACTTAAACTCCATGGCAATTTGACTGTGTTTGTGGCATCTGAGCGCTGTTCGGATATATTGAGTGCTCAGATCCAAGCCATCTGGGGATGGGTTGAATGTGGGGGTTCTGTTCAGTATGATAGGAGTTATGTATTTTTGTGTCTTTTGCTAACATGTGCTCAATGGAGTCTGCCTTTATCCCTGGATATAATTGGATTACCTCTCCATTGTCTCCAGGATAGAGGACTCTTGTGAAACTGGTTTGGGCCGAAAAGCCATGCTGGCAGTGGGTTTTATTAATACTTTTGCTAACTTTTGAACCCCTGGTCTGATTCGTGCCATTTTTTAATATGTTTTAATATGTTTTATATTACACACAGTATCCTGTGTGTAATACAGGGATACTGGGTGTAATACAGAGATACTGAGTGTAATACAGGGATACTGAGTGTAATACAGGGATACTGAGTGTAATACAGGGATACTGAGTGTAATACAGGGATACTGAGTGTAATACAGGGATACTGAGTGTAATACAGGGATACTGAGTGTAATACAGGGATACTGTGTGTAATACAGGGATACTGAGTGTAATACAGGGATACTGAGTGTAATACAGGGATACTGAGTGTAATACAGGGATACTGAGTGTAATACAGGGATACTGAGTGTAATACAGGGATACTGAGTGTAATACAGGGATACTGAGTGTAATACAGGGATACTGAGTGTAATACAGGGATACTGAGTGTAATACAGGGATACTGAGTGTAATACAGGGATACTGAGTGTAATACAGGGATACTGTGTGTAATACAGGGATACTGAGTGTAATACAGGGATACTGAGTGTAATTCTGGGGTACAGTGTGTAATACAGGGATACAGTGTGTAATACAGGGATACAGTGTGTAATACAGGGATACAGTGTGTAATACAGGGATACTGAGTGTAATACAGAGATACTGAGTGTAATACAGAGATACTGAGTGTAATACAGAGATACTGAGTGTAATACAGAGATACTGAGTGTAATACAGAGATACTGAGTGTAATACAGAGATACTGAGTGTAATACAGAGATACTGTGTGTAATACAGAGATACTGTGTGTAATACAGAGATACTGTGTGTAATACAGAGATACTGTGTGTAATACAGAGATACTGTGTGTAATACAGAGATACTGTGTGTAATACAGGGATACTGTGTGTAATACAGGGATACTGTGTGTAATACAGGGATACTGTGTGTAATACAGGGATACTGTGTGTAATACAGGGATACTGTGTGTAATACAGGGATACTGTGTGTAATACAGAGATACTGTGTGTAATACAGGGATACTGTGTGTAATACAGGGATACTGTGTGTAATACAGGGATACTGTGTGTAATACAGGGATACTGTGTGTAATACAGGGATACTGTGTGTAATACAGGGATACTGTGTGTAATACAGGGATACTGTGTGTAATACAGGGATACTGTATGTAATATAGAGATACTGAGTGTAATACCGGGATACAGTGTGTAATACAGGGTGTGGCAGAAGTAGCCACAAAAGACTGTAAAAACACTTTTTCCTATGTAAAAGAACGGTATTCGGGACTTTTACCATGAATGATTCGTTATTTTGCTGTATGTGAACAAGGCAATCGGTTCTCGAACAGTAATCACGATTCTGTTCAAGAACCGATTGTACCTCCCTTGCATGGGAGAATGTCATAAAAGGAGCATTGTGGCAAACCTAGCCACCTTAGGTCATATTGCAGAACATTTAAAAGTTGACAGTTGACAGTTAACTCCTGGAGCCGTGAATAAAAATTGTCAGTTGACTCCCAGGCTATGTGTCGTCTGGTCCTTGGGAATGGGAATTATGCTGTGTGTCCTGCCTTTTGTATGCTGAATCCTGATTACCAGCGGAGAGCCCTTGGATTAACCCCTGCCGCTCCGCTACAATTGGTGGTAACCGTGGGATTCGAACCGCACAGCAGAACGTCATTCGGCAGATTTGGCACGAATAAAGAGAAAGGAACAGCAATTTGTGGAAACCCCAATTCACATGAGAACCGGATTTCAAGGGTATGTGAATTTACGCGAACAGATGGTGAATGGGGACGGATTATACACGCTTGAAACGAGCTACATTAAAGGAGCTTTTAGAAGCAAGGGGAATCATTGCCAGTGTTGCGAAACCAACCTCGCCACTGTGAACTGGAGAAGCCTGGTTGCCCGCCTGCTTCCTTTGGGCCCATTAAAAACAGTGTTCGGTCCTAACAGAGTGCATGTCACTCATTCTGGCTCTTTAATTACTGTGGGAGCAGGATTGGCACTTTTTATATGGCACTTCGGATGCAGCCGAAGTTGCCGAAGTGACCGAAGTTGTTGAAGTCGTCAAAGTGACCGCATCGGACAGAGGACCGCGTGGCTGCGGCCATTTTAACGTCGAACAGCGCCGACCCTTACCATCGCCTCCACATCGACACTTCGACTAAAGTCGAAGTACCGGCAACACTTCGAACGGGACTTAGCCGTTTTTATGCAGGAAACTGACCGACCGCACAGCCCAAATCCATGGAACTGTTTTGCGCAAGAAAATGTGCTTGCGGTCGGTCATAAAAGAACTTCCGTCTAACTTTTGAAATACTGGACGGATTTGTATGATTTTTGAGAATGTTTATGTTTAAAGTATGCGGAGTCTGAATATGTTATGTTTATGAAGATTGGATGTATGGTATTAGAGTTATGAAAGTTGGGTAGAAAGTATGTCTTAACTGTATGTGTAATTGAGTTTCCTCTCAGGATAAGGGGAGGGGATATGTGGGATGTAACTGTGATATGATTGGTTGTTTTATCCCTCCCTGTGGGCGATCCTGTATTTGCAACAACTGTAATAAAAACCAGGCTGGGTGTGCCAGCACCTGAGATTCTGCTTAACCCTCAAACCGAAGTGTCGTCTCGTTTTTGGGGGAATTGTATGCTGATTGCCAGGAGTGTAAGCGGATTGTATGCTTTTCCTGTTCAGCTATTCCAGTGTTCATGTATTTCCAGTTCGGGAGTTGGAAGATTCATGCAGTTTACAGTTTGGGAGATTGGTGATTGCAGTAGCTGCTGGTCTATGGGAAAGGGGATTATCGCCTAAACGGTTTTTATCCTCTTGTGAGCGAAACGGTCCATTACAGCCAGTAACAAAGCCAAAGCCATTCTTGTTGCTGAACTTATGGAGGGAGACAGAGAAGCGGCTGCTGCAGCACCTCCAATGGAGAATACACAGACAGAGTTTGAAAAAGAGCTCAAGAGCCGGCTGGCATTTTTCCCAGGGACGCCCCCTACAGAAACAGTGGAACGGATAATGGCCGACGTGCACGAGTATTTAATGGCCAAGCAACAAGCCACCCAGAGATCCAGAGAGGGGTCTCCAACACCGCTCAACATTGTCCAGGGAAAGCCCCAAATCCCCTACCACGCGTTAAAAAATTATGTGGACATTGATGGATACTTGCAAGACTTCGAGAGGTTATGTCATTTGCATGACATCAGCGCAGCCGACCAGGTACCCCTGCTGGCGGGCAAGTTATCAGACCGGGCAGCCGAGGCCTACCGCACCATGCCAGATGAGGACAGCAGGGACTACCAGGAAGTGAAGCAGGCCATCCTGACCAGGTATGCCATCATCCCAGAGGCGTACCGTCAACAGTTTCTGGAACTGCGCAAACAGGACCAAGATTCCCACACGGAGTGGGCACACCGTCTGACCAGGGCTGCCAAGGGATGGATACAAGCAGCTCGAGCCACTACCGTGGAAGACATGATGCAACTGCTGTTATTAGAACAGTTCTTTCAAGGACTAAACCCAGACCTACAGAATTGGTTAAGGGACCAAAAACCACGTACCTTAACCGAAGCAGCACAACTGGCAGCCGAGTACCAAAATGCCAGGAGGGCACAATGGACGCAGTCACGTCCCACCCCCGGGACCACCGCACCGCTTTCAGCTACCGCCACCACACCATCACCTCGTCCAGGAGGGGGAAACTACCAACCGCCACCCAGGTACAACAACCGTTCCTCTATCTGCTGTCTCACATGCAATCAACAGGGCTACATACAGCGAGATTGTCCCAGGAACAGGAGCCGACCAACCTGGAATAACCAGAGCAACTCCTACAATATCCGGGCAGCAGTGCATTGTTATCAGAGCTAGCCCCAGCAACCACCGTACCCAGCTGAATCCACCGAGGAACCCTTGGGTACCCTGCATGAAGACAACCCAGTACAGGCTGCCTCAGACAACCGCAAGGGACATCACCAAGGAGTCCATATGGAGGGCAAGCGTATTCAAGGTCTACGTGATTCCGGGGCCACCATCACCTTGGTTCGTAGCCATTTGGTCCCAAAGATCAAACTTACTGGGGAGTGCGTGGCAGTAGGTGCTATCTATAAGATTCCCACTGCCAGGGTACATTTGGATTGGGGAGTGGGGTCAGGGGACGTGGAGTGGGCCTCATACAGGATTTACCGGCCGACGCTATCCTGGGCAATGACTTGGGGGAGCTTTGTTCCTCGACACCCAGCACAAGAAGCACTACCAGTTGTTACCCGACAGCAGGCCCGCACCACCCAACCACTCTGAGGCTCAGGTCACCATGGCTGACAGAAGTGCTGCTGAGAGGGCTTGCAAAGACCCAAATCCAATCATTGACGGCAGGAAAGCTAATGTGAATCTTGCATATCTGGGAGCAAAGCCACGAATAATGCAGCCAGGTTTTGCCTTTGGAGTACAACAAATTCACCCAGCACTTATCCAAAGGCCTTTTGGAATTCCTGCACATTACGTTTATCCACATGCGTTTGTGCATTCCACATGTCCAGCCAGCAGCTGCCTCTACAAGTCCGTACATTGATTACACCGGAGCCGCATACGCACAGTACTCTGCCGCTGCAGCCGCTGCTGCAGCTGCCTATGATCAATACCCATATGCTGTCTCCCCAGCTGCAACCGGATATGTTACCACTGCAGGTTATGGCTATGCAGTTCAGCAGCCACTTGCCTCTGCAGCACCTGGAACTGCTGCTGCAGCAGCTGTGGCCTTTGGCCAATACCAGCCACAGCAGCTGCAGGCTGACCGCATGCAGTAATGCTTATCAATTTATTTTATTTTTTTCCTTCGTGTTTTCAGCCTTCCAGTTTCAATACACGAGACAATACCGAATTAGGCTAAATGGTGTGAAGGAAAAAAAAAAAAAAAACAAGCTATGCTTTCAAAAAAAAAAAAAAAAAAAACCTTTTATTCCAGCTTCTCTATGTAGTACACATCAGAGTAATATTAGAAGGGTGTTTCAGGCATATATCAAGAAGAAACTAACATGGCGTGTGTTACTGAAACAGTCAGACTTGATATCTATACAGACATTTCTATATCAGGGAAAGAACTGCCTTTTTGCTAAGCTGGGAGGGGGTACACACTACTTTTTTTCTTTGCTATATTTTACGATGTTTAAACCAGGGATATTGGTTAGCAAAATGTAGCCCATATGAAGTAATGTTTAAGGCAGATTGTCATGTCTCCTTATTATGACTAAATGAATCTGTTGGTGAGAAACAAGGTAACACTGACTTATTGGAGGCACATAGCCCACTGGCCACATGATGGACAGGCGGCATCAAAGTGGTTGTTTTTGTTATGTTTTGTTTTTTTCCTCATCTGTCCTCTAGATGAGTGGAACTGTGGAGCAAGTGATGTGGAATTAAAGGGAGACAACGCAAGGCTGTTACGCTGGAGCTTGGCACTGCAGCCTTTTGATTTCACTATCCAATACCGCCCTGGGTAGCAAAATGGCAACGCCGACGGGTTGTCTAGACAGAGAACTTGAGAAATGATCTGTGAGCACTCCTCCGGACATCCCCAAGCAGATCCGTTGGGATCAGACTGTGTATGCCGGCTTGGTTCTGGGGGAGCATTGTGGCACAAGTAGCCCCAAAAGACTGTAAAAACACTTTTTCCTATGTAAAAGAACGGTATTCGGGACTTTTACCATGAATGATTCGTTATTTTGCTGTATGTGAACAAGGCAATCGGTTCTCGAACAGTAATCACCATTCTGTTCAAGAACCGATTGTACCTCCCTTGCATGGGAGAATGTCATAAAAGGAGCATTGTGGCAAACCTAGCCACCTTAGGTCATATTGCAGAACATTTAAAAGTTGACAGTTGACAGTTAACTCCTGGAGCCGTGAATAAAAATTGTCAGTTGACTCCCAGGCTATGTGTCGTCTGGTCCTTGGGAATGGGAATTATGCTGTGTGTCCTGCCTTTTGTATGCTGAATCCTGATTACCAGCGGAGAGCCCTTGGATTAACCCCTGCCGCTCCACTACAAGGCTCCCATTGGCCCACGTCATTCCAGCACCCCCACACACGAACGTTTGTATGTATATACAGTAATATTGTAAAGCACTGCAGAGTATGTTGGCATTATAGTAATGCCAATAATAATAATGGCAGATAATTGCCAACTATGGGATCATTTACAACCATGCCGCTACTTTTTACTAGCCAGTCGCTACTAGCTAAAATGCGTCTTGCTCAGACATTTTCAGGTGTGTGTTTTTATCGTTTACAAGCAAGCCACTGAAATCTAAGCTACTTGTATCTGTAGTAACAGCTGTCATAAGGTCGCTAACTTGTGGTAATTTTGTAGTCGCTACATGTAGGGCCGGACTGGGAATGCAAAGCAGCCCTGAAAAAAAAAAAATGTATGCCCACCCTATAAGTCATTGTGCCACGGTATTTGCGTGTGTGTGTGTGTGTATATATATTTATTATAGACTTACCTTGTCTATATATATATATATATATATATATATATATATATATATATATACACACACACACACACACAAAACACAGACACTACTGTGGCACAATGACTTAGGGCTGGCATGCATGTCATAAATATATATATATAATTTACGTTTATGAATTAGAATTACTCAATCTGGGGTAGCAAGACGTAGCCTGTCAGGGATCTTACCTGGAGTGGGAGTCCGGCAGACAGAGTTAAGGCACCCTTTGCAATTCAGCACAGACCGAAGGGACTCAGGACAGAAATCCCCAAGGGTGTGACACAGTGCACTGGGGCTGAAATAACCAGTGCTTCCTGGAACGCAGTACAGACAAGGGAAATCCAGAAGAGTAGTCGGTAACAGAATCAGAAGTCAGGGCTGGCGGCAATCAGGCGAAAACAGTAGACGAACAGGAGATCAAAACCAGGAGTCAGATAAACAGCAGTGAAACCAAACGGAACAGGAAACACGATCTGACAACGAGGACCAGACTTGCGAGGTTTAAATAGGGAGTCTCAAGCAATGATCATGGAACCAGGAACAGGTGTGCAAATCCCAGGCAAACAGGCTCAGGCTACAGGATACCAAGGACATGTAGAAACAGTCAAAGATGCGTGGAGCCCAATGTAAGGATCCTGACTGGGATGCAGGCAACACAGGTTCGATCCCAGCCAGACCCAAATACACAATATTGTGTAAAACCCAATGATGATCCTGCCATTACCCCCCCTTCAAAGACGCCGTAGGCGAGAAGAGGAAGGCAAGTACGACCCAGGAGGTTACTTTTTAGTTTTCTTGGTTTTAGTAGTACCTGTAGGAGTGGAGGTCATAGCTCTTAGGGCCTTTTCAAAAACTTCCAAGTGCTCCTTCCGGACTAGAGTCCCATTAGAGGCATACCAGCAGGAGGGACTTCCTTGATAGGATTTGTAGTGGTTGTGGTGCTTGCCTTCCTAGAAGCAGACTCCTTAGTGGAAATAGCGATCTCGGGTTCTTTCGTAACTGATTCCAGCACATCCTCAGGAGCAACAACTGTAGAAGACGGAGGATTGTTCAAAGTGGTCAAGCAAGGACAGGCAGCATGTTGGCAGACAGGTCTCATAGGGTATGCCGGAGTAGTACCCAGACGGAGAACCCGAGGCCTAGAAGGACGAATGGGACAAAAGGAGATTCTTTATTCGATTTACCGACCGGGGCTCAGAGGGACTAATGTCACCAAAATACAACAAGATCTGAGCCCAGAACTGACTGTGTAAATGCATAATATAGACATATAGCTCCTCCTATAGTTAACTCTACCCACATATACTCTTTACACAATCAGCTGAACAAAGCCTAACTTCCCTTACCTGTTAGACCACATGGCTCACCCAGAACAATGGAGGAGGGCAAGTGTTTTCAGTTTCTGCATTCCTGCACTTGCTCAATACAGTGTTGATTGTATCTTAGCTACGTGTAACTGACTAACTGATACACCAACATTTACACATATGCCACATGGCAATCTTGTCCTAGTAAATTTATTTTTACTGAGATTCCACCACATTCCCCCCTTTGATGCTTCTGATATTTCACAATTCCAGATGCATCACTTAACCATAGTTTGCTTACACCTCAGGTTGCCATGAATCAGAACAGACCTCGTAAGCATCTTAGCATCATTACAAATTCCTTCAGCACTCCTCATTCTGAATATATTCTCTCTGGGCTAAGGGTTCATACTTGCAAGCAGCCATTACATGCGCAGCTGTTTTCCTTTCTGTCGTGCTCTCTATGACACTCTGTATGGACCTAATTACCAATGGAACCAAACATGGTAGAAAGAGACACACTATAATCAACATGAATCCTCCTACCAATGTCTTGATCCTTCCAAGCTGCTCGTATCTACTTCCAAACCAACTACTAGAATTGTAACCATTCCAGGCTTAAGTCGGTACATGCGTCAGTTTAGCCATGTGGCTTGTGAGATCAGCCACTGCCTGCCCTTCATCATCTATGTGCAGACAACAGTTGCTGAGATTGAACTTTCCACATACACCTCCTTCTATTTGCACTAGAAGTGAATGGAGGACTTTATCAACAGCCCCAACTGGTTTACCTGGTAAGAAGGCTATGTGCTTTACAGAGGAATCCATAATTGCCTAATGGTAGAATGAGGCTTGAATCCCTGTATTAGAATACAATAACACTTCATGGGCATACAGTTTGTCTGTTAACCAGTTCCCTCACATATTACATCCCTCCTATTGGCAATGAAGCGCGCTAAGGTAGCCAGTGCCACTCATTATCTTCCCAGCTACCTACATTCAAGGATGCTAGCTTCTTTTTATAATTCACATCATAAACTTTAACTCTCAAGGTCTCTCCTGTTTCAATTGGCAACAAGAAGAAGGATGGTTTGAGCATACCTAATACACATGCCCCTTCCCAGTCCTGTGGTAACTCCGAATAGGCTTTCTTACCACAGATCCAGTACAAATTTGCTGGGGCTTTCCAACTAGATGTAGCAGATAGGTCAAACCACACATCCTTTAAATTGGTATAACTTGCAAACAGTTAGGTGGTTCTGAGACATTTGAAGCCGACCACCAGGTTGTATTCTTTGTAGTATCATCATAAGCTTTTTGCCCTAGACAAGTTAGTTCTCCTACAGATGTGTTAAACATTATTCCTTTTCTTGCTATGCAAACATAACCTATAATGGAGGTCTTTAATCGCCACTCAGATTTACCTCTAACACTCATTTGATAATCGGCTTGAGAAGATATTAACTGTTCAACTGTCTCAGAACCGGAATACATTACCTCCTTTGCTTCCCATGGCCATTGGTCTCCCATGTTACTACCTCCACACACATAGCAGTTGGTTACATTAAGACTACCAGCAATACTCTCGGCTAAATCAATAAACAAGTTCTTAGCATTATGGGGATCTTATTTTCCACACTCATCTCCTCATAGAAGGAATGAAAAACCTGATGAGTCTGGGTTGCCACAGTATCGGTCTCTATTCATATAAATAATATTGTCCCAGGATCCAAACCTGTTCCATATACCTGGAACCCAAATAAGTTCCCAAACCTATCTATGAATCGTTCTGGGTCATTGATAAGTATATGGACTGGGTTACACTCCCTAGACTTACAATATGGCTTGGTAGGCAACTTAGTAACAATCATATCCTTATCTACTGTCTGTCCCCAAGTTGCCCACCCCACACAAGACCAATATGGGCAATAATTATAATCCCTATCTGGGCATTTTGGACTTACGTATTTATTTTTACTACTGGGACAAATATACTTATCGTTAGACCCATACGTTCTCTCCCACTTAAGATCCCCGCATACATTCCACGGTTTTCTACCACTTGATATCGCATTACATGCATCAAATAGCAGAACACCCGAAGAATGTACGGTTTCTAATACTGTTTTATTTATTAGGGTCCCCTGTGAGTCTCCATTCCCGGAGGGTCAACCAAATTGTACGGGGTTGATACTCTGGATTGAAGCACTTAGGTTCGCCTACTCCTAAATGGCATACACTATACTCTATACCTAAGTATCTACACCTTGATACATATCCTTTACATTCATATTGTGAATGCCAAATTAGGGTCTGGGAAATATGATTACCTGGTATAGTAGTCTTAATGCAAACCTCACAGCTAGGTGTGTCGGTACCTCTACCTTCCTGAATAATAAAAAACATAAAAATACAAATTATCAAGAGCACTTCTTTCGACGTCTTCATCCTCAGTCTTCGTACGTGCGATGGCACCTCAGCTTCCAGGATGTAAGGGCTGCAAGGAATGGAGTTCTGCAGGTCCTCTCTTCCCTTCACAGAGGTCCCTTCGAGACACCCTGGCTATGTCACGTGGGTGAGTGGTCTGGCTTTATTATGGCCGACAAAACACTCACTTACTGATCTCTTTAAACACACTTGTAATCCCAATATCTCCTCGTTACTCCGACTGAGTCATGCGCTTTAACCGGATCTTGCAAGGATTCTCTGGATCTATGGTAGCTTGTCAGGAATCTGCCGCTGTTTTTTTTTTTTTTCTTCACCCTAGAGTGATGAATCCACGGAGTCACTTCTACAACCTTTACAACTGTTGGGGTAGATAAAAGAACAACATAGGGACCTCTCCACTTGGAACCTAATGGAACAGTGTTCCATTCTTTTATCCACACTTGATCCCCTGGATGGTAAGAATGAACAGGTGGATAAATATTCACAGGTAATCTATCTTGTACCCATTTCTGTACCTCCTCCATAGTTTTACCCAACTCTACAACCTGCTGCCGGGTAATTCCTTCTCCCAACTGACTCAAATCCCCCCTTAAGTTACCAAGTATGGAAGATGGATGCCCATACATAATTTTTCAGCAGTACCCCAGAAACAAAAGAAAGCATCTTTGAGGTCTAGGAAGGTATAGTAGGTTGCCCCACCTGGTATTAAAGCAAGCAGATTATAGGGGATGGGTACCACTGGGTGTATATTGACTACTGCATTATTAACTGCGTTTAGATCTTGTACAGGATGATACTCATCTGATCCCGGCTTCTGAACAGGTAATAATGGAGTGTTCCAAGGGGAGGTACAGAATTTTAGGATGTCATACTTTACACACTTATCCACATAGGTTTGTATATTTTCCTTAGCCCTCTATAATATATGGTACTAACTAAGGCTAACAGGATACGCTCCAAGCTTTAATTCAATGTGTATTGGTGGAATATTGCGTGCAAGTCCTGGAGGATTATTCTCTGTCCATATTCTCGAAATGTCAAATAAGGATTCATCACTCTTAGGGTCTGTATTTGTTATTATAGAGTAGAAGTGCCATTGTTCTTCCCTTTGCACCGATACTGATATTATGCCTGGTGATCTATTAAACTTCAGAGATGTTGATCCGTTGGGTTTAAAAGTTATCTGGGCTTGAAGCTTTGATAATAGATCTCGTCCTAGAAGCTGAACTGGACACTCCAGCATGTATAGGAACTGGTGCTTAACAAAATGGCCTCCTAGAATACAAGTATGACTCCTGAGAATTGGTCTAGCAGCGCTTTTCCCAGTAGCTCCTATCATAGTTATAGTCTTCCTGAAGGAGCAACTAGGTTAGTTACCACAGAGTACTCAGCACCAGTGTCAATCATGAAAGAGCTCCTCTTTCCCTCTATTGATACATCGACCATAGGCTGCACTCGGCTAAAGGGGGATGGAGCCCAGTCGGTATCAATAGTCTTCCATGACAGTGTCAGCCAGACCGACAAAATCTCTATCTTCTCTATCCCTTAATCTCTGGATAGGGGAATAGTATCTACTTCCCTGAACACCTCCTCTGTTACTACTGTCATTCCCTCCAAGACTTTCTCTATAGCCACCTCTGTAACCATCTCGTAACCTTCTCTCTTGTCTTATCTATAACTTGCTTTATATTCCCTCTGTGGGCAGTCACTTTTCCAATATCCTTCCTCTCTACAATACGCACAGTGATTCCTACTTCCTCCCTTACTCAGCCTATTCTCAACTCCTCTATTCACCTCCCTTCCCTGACTCTCTACACTTATGATAGCTACAGCTAGCATATCTGCCTTCATCCTCATTTTACGTTCTTCCTCCTGCTTTGTTTCAATCTCCCTGTTCATATACACCTGACTTGCTATTTCCATTAACTGTGATATGGACATTCCTACAAATCCCTTTAACTTTAGCAATTTTCTTTTGATATCACCTTGGGTCTGGCTGACAAATGCTGAGTTGTTCATTCAAGAGTTCTCAGGGGCCTCTGGATTAAAAGGAGTATATAATATATATGACTCCAGCAATCTCTCATAGAAAGCACTAGGTGACTTGTCTGCTTTCGTAAAGGAATTATGGGTCTTCCAATTAAACAGATCAATCATGGTGAACGGGACATAAACAAATACAGGGTCTGCCAACTGTAATTGACCATTAATATCAATGTGTGGGGGACCAGGGGTAAGCTGCAGTGGCATTTGTAAATGTCAAAGTTGGAGGGCACCGGTCATTTGTCAGGTTAGGGTGGGACTTAGATAGGGTTGTTTAGTCATAGGTTCCGGTCGGGGAGTGGTGAGGTAGGTGGAAATGGATAAATTAATTTTACTGGTCAGTAACTTGGTTAACAAAATGTTTCGGACAGGGCTAGGAGGAGCCTGACCAGTAACCAAAAATGGTAAAAGTGTATTCCAGCGTCCTATACCATTGACCATTTCATCCAGTTGTATTTCAAAACTAATTTACTGTTACTAAAGGCACACAAGGCTCAGTAATTATAGTGTTATGTCAGTGGTTATGGTGTTATCAGTGGTTATGGTGTTTTCAGTGATTATGGTATTGTCAGTGGTTATGGTGTTTTCAGTGGTTATGGTATTATCAGTGGTTATGGTGTTTTCAGTGGTTATGGTGTTATCAGTGGTTATGGTGTTTTCAGTGATTGTGGTATTGTCAGTGGTTATGGTGTTTTCAGTGGTTATGGTATTATCAGTGGTTATGGTATTGTCAATGGTTATGGTATTGTGTAATTGCTGAGAATTATCTCATTCAGTGGATCAGAGTTACTGTTATTAAGAATTCTCCTCACAATTTTGACTGCTAATAATAAAACTGAACAATAATAATAAAAAAAACACTAAAATACCCTTCCACCAAAAATGGCCTCAGGGTACAAGAACCAGTTAGGGGGGTAGGTAGGCACAGAGAGCACAGGTGGACATACCAGCTGCACCAGTTCTTGCTAAAGAATTTAGTTGAGGGATGGTCAGATGGGTCAGATTCCATTGGGGATGGACAAACCAGTTTTTGGTAACCATCTAGTAACACAAACTGTTTTAAACAGTCAAAATATGGAAACTGGTCATAGAATTCAAACATAATAGATACAGCCACATGTACACGCTGCACTAGATTTAAATCAAGACAGATTACCACAGAGGCCATTCTCTACTACATAAGGTAGCCAATTTAACCCCAAAATCACACACATTAAATCCCTTTTTAAAGTTATTTAGCATACATTCTAAGGGATCAACAATCTTTGAATTCTGGCGCATCCATACTTAGCAACGGAGCGTCTAATTCAAAGAAACACAACAAACACACCTCCAACAGTCACACTCGTTTCCTTGGCAACAGCACCATGTGGCACAGTTACTAGGTCAAACTCATACAACAAAACATACAGGGAATTCCCGTACACACACAGCTGTTACACCAGTCAGTAAATAACTAATACTGTGCCCTTTGGCGAAACTATACAGTCACCGACGCTATAATTCCCTATATCTGAATTACCCGTCTATAACATACCCCAGTAACATCGTCTTTACAAACAGTAGTTATAGTACGGTTAGCATTGGTTAGAGTACAATTTAAAGTCACAGTTCAATTAGTAGTGGTTATGGTGTTAAACATACAACATAGACAACAGTTATTAGTAGTTATTTACAATATCAGTAGTTATTATACATGGTTATGGTACCGTGCGCTATAATACAGTTACACACTATTCACACTCTCGCTAGACGGCAGAGCTCACGCTATCTGGCAAGATATACACTCTACTACAACAATCTTTAACACATTTACAATTCCCAACTAATCTATTGGTCAGTACCTTGATGGACTACCTAAAACAATTTACATCCGTTTTGGTTAGCCACGCTGCCCAAACACCACATATAGCGAACTAGAGGGCGGAATTTACTCAGAACCCTCTTAGTCTATATACTCTATCAAAAATCTAGTGGGTTCCAAATTTACACGCCTTCCCACTTAGCCAAGATAGGTTGAGATCTAGCGGACCGAATTTACACAGACGCCGGTTAGTCTCCTGGTCCCTCCGACCTAGCGAACGTAATATACACCCTAGACAAGACACCGGCGTCCGGCTAGGGCTATTTACACCAGAACCCCGCCTGACTCCAAACCAAAATTAAACGGGCTTACTAAAGGGCGTTTAATTGAGCGGTGCGCCTTTGCTCCTTCCCTCCACTGGAGGGGGCAGATTCCATACACAAATAACCCCTTATGGGCCTACCGCACAATCGGTATCCAATACCCCTAGTGGGTCCATCGTCTAAAACAGTAGTCGTCTTACCTCCTCGTTCCTGAACCTGGGTTCACACTCATCGACGGGGCCACCCCAGCACTTACTACGTAGAGGCCGATGATCTCCTGGACAACAGACCAGTGGCGCCGAGACGAAAGGAGGTCCACGCAGAAGTTCAGGGGTGCAGCCGTAGAGAACGTGGGCAAAGATAGACCGTCTCACGCCTCTGCTTCTCAGCTACCGTTGAACGATGAGCTTCCCGGCCCAATGCACCAAATGATACCGGAGAAACTGACGGAAGCCAAGCACAGAGAAGTGGACACAGGTTTCTTCAGGAAGGAAGAGATTCTTTATTCAATTCACCGACCGGGGTCAGAGGGACTAATGTCACCAAAATACAACAAGATCTGAGCCCAGAACTGACTGTGTAAATGCATAATATAGACATATAGCTCCTCCTATAGTCAACTCTACCCACATATACTCTTTACACAATCAGCTGAACAAAGCCTAACTTCCCTTACCTGTTAGACCACATGGCTCACCCAGAACACTGGAGGAGGGCAAGTGTTTTCAGTTTCTGCATTCCTGCACTTGCTCAATACAGTGTTGATTGTATCTTAGCTACGTGTAACTGACTAACTGATACACCAACAGTTACACATATGCCACATGGCAATCTTGTCCTAGTAAATTTATTTTTACTGAGATTCCACCACATCACTAAAAGATATGGTATGTTCCTTTTTTAATTATAAATATTAGTCCTTTCAGGGTAGAAAATGTAATTATACAGTGCGCATACTCACATGCAGGCACAGACAATCTTACTAACTCAAGAACACAAGTTCACAGGCTCACAGATAGGCAATCTCACTGACACACACAAGATCATTGACAAATACATACAAGCTTACAGGTGCACACAAACGTAGTACAGACATACTCTCTAACACACACAAAGATGCTTACTACAGACAAGCTCACTGACACACTCAAGCTTACTACAGATAAGATCACTGACACACACATCACTACAGACAAGCTCACTGACACACACACAAGCTCACTGTAGACAAACTCACTGACACACATACATGCTTACTACAGACATGGTCACTGAAACACACATACATGCTTACAACAGACATGCTCACTGACACACATACATGCTTACTACAGACATGCTCACTGACACCCAAATACATGCTTAATACAGACATGCTAACTGACACACACATACATGATTAATACAGACATGCTCACTGACACACACATACATGCTTAATAGTGTTGTCGCGAACCCAAAATTTTCGGTTCGCGAACGGCGAACGCGAACTTCCTCAAATGTTGGCAAACCGGCGAACCGCGCAAACCGCCATTGACTTCAATGGGCAGGCGAATTTTAAAACCAACAGGGACTCTTTCTGGCCACAAAAGTGATGGAAAAGTTGTTTCAAGGGGACTAACACCTGGACTGTGGCATGCCGGAGGGGGATCCATGGCAAAACTCCCATGGAAAATTACACAGTTGATGCAGAGTCTGCTTTTAATCCATAAAGGGCAGAAATCACCTAACATTGACACCTGTCCTCAAAGCCCCTGATACACACTGACACAGAGCAGAATAGAGACTGTTCCCCGTCCTCAGAGACCATGATACACACTGACACAGAGCAGAATAGAGACTGTTACCCCTACATAGGGTCACTTGGCAGATATGGCGGGGTCGTGGGAGGGGGAGGATGACTTTCACCTCTTCCCCTGTTAGATTCCCGTTGTGCTGTGACATCACCCTTATACGCTGTGTAAAGCATACTATTTAATTTGATCAGCATGGCCACTTGAGTTTTTATAGTTTTCACGCTGCTTGCAGTTTATATATGACACAGAAGCTGGCAGGCAGGCAACTGCTCTTCTATTACAGTGAAAAAAAATGATTTCTTTAAAATCTAAAGCTTAAGCTATTGTTAAAACAGATATGAGTGGTGGCACTGACTGTGCAAATGGGCAAGGCATCCAACCTGACACAGAAGCTGGCAGGCAGGCAACTGCTCTTCTATTACAGTGAAAAAAAATTATTTATTTTAAATCTAAAGCTTAACCAATTGTTAAAACAGATATGAGTGGTGGCACTGGGCAAGTAGGCACAGTATCCAATGTGAACCTCACACAGAAGCTGGCAGGCAGGCACCTGCAATTACATTACACAGGAAAAAAAAAAAAAAAGCAGCCTGATGTTATAGCCCTAAAAAGGGCTTTTTGGGGTGCTGTCCTTACAGCAGAGATCAGATGAGTCCTTCAGGATTGTAGTGGACACTGAATACCCTAGCCTAGCTATCAATTTCCCTATCTAATCAGCAGCAGCTAAACTTTCCCTCCTCTCACTAAGCATGCAGCTTCAGAATGAATCGAAAATGGATGCTGGGAGGGAGGTTGGAGGGTGTGGAAGGGAGGGAGTGCTGCTGATTGGCTGGAATGTGTCTGCTGACCGAGATGCACAGGGTCAAAGTTTGCCCAATGATGACGAATAGGGGGCGGATCGAACCGCCCATGTGTTCGCCCGCGGCGGCGAACGCGAACACGCTAAGTTCGCCGGGAACTGTTTGCCGGCGGACAGTTCGGTACATCACTAATGCTTAATACAGACATGCTAACTGACACACACATACATGCTTAATACAGACATGCTCACTGACACACACATGCATGCTTACTACAGACATGCTCCCTGACACACACATACATGCTTAATACAGACATGGTCACTGACACATGCACACATACATGCTTAATACAGACATGCTCACTGATACACATACATGCTTACTACAGACATGCTCACTGACACACACATGCATGCTTACTACAGACATGCTCAATGACACACCCATACATGCTTACTACAGACATGCTCACTGACACACATACATGCTTAATACAGACATGCTCACTGACACACACACACACACACATATACATGCTTAATACAGACATGCTCACTGACAGACACATACATGCTTACTGCAGACATACTCACTGACACACATATACATGCTTACTATCAACATGCTTACTGACACACACACACGCTTTCTACAGACATGCTCACTGACACACACACAAACACATGCATGTTTAATACAGTCGTACTCACTGACAAACACATACATGCTTAATACAGACATGCTTACTGACACACACATACATGCTTACTACAGACATGATCACTTGCACACACATACATGCTTACTACAGAAATGCTCACTGACACACACATACATGCTTACCACAGACATGCTCACTGACACATACATACATGCTTGCCAAACTAGGCACATGCACAACAGAAGAAGAGACTCAGGAGCATTCCTCATGACCATAACCTTTCTAGTGGACCAAATAGCGCCAGGCACCATGAGAAAATCTAGAGTCAACAAAAGAATGTACCTCATATTCCTCACTGGAGGCAGCACGGACAGGACCAGGACAACATGCTCACTGACACACATACATGCTTACTACAGACATGCTCACTGACACACATACATGCTTACTACAGACATGCTCACTGACACACATACATACTTACTACAGACATGCTCAATGGCACACTTACATGCTTACTGCAGACATTCACACTGACAAACACACACACACACACTCTCACTCACTAGCTGCAGTATATTTGAAGCCAACCTAGCATTGCAGGCTGCTGCTGTGGAAGCCCTGGGAGGTGAGACATTAATTTCCTGCCCTCTTCCTACCCTGAAGTCAGCAGCTTGAGATGGGGGCAGGGCTTGAGATTGGGGGCGGAGCTTGGGTGTCAGAAAGCTCCCTACCTGTAGTGCTCCTTCCAGCCGCCGCATAGTCAATGCGGCCGCACCGGCCCCGAGCCCCTCCCTTCATAATTAGGCAGTAGGGCTCTCTCCCCGGTCCCAAGTTCTGTGGCCCACCGGGAAATTTCCCGGTATCCCGGTGGGCCAGTCTGGCCCTGGTTACATGCTACTGGTTGGTATTACTAGCAGCATTTTACAGTAGCTATTTACGCACAAGATTCTAAAGAAGCCCAAAGTTTAAAAGAGCCATAAATAGGTTAAAACCAATGGAACACTTTTGATTATTGATTCATCTGTAAACCTTTGCCTTTGAACAGATTCAGGTTTGTATTTATAAATATGCACACAGTCTAATCAAATGCTTAAAGGGACACTATAGTTACCAGAACAAGCGTAATGTAGCTGAATTGATAAGTATAGCCTGTCCCTGTAGGCCTTTTGCAGTAAACACTGTCTTTTCATAGAAAAGGCAGTGTTTACATTAAAACCTAAGGACACCTCCAGTGGCCACTCCTCAGATAGCCACTGAAGGTTCTTCCTGGATCAGTGCTACACAGTGTGCTGCATGCACATTCAGTGCATGGAGACTCTGAACATTCCTCGTAGAGCTGCTTTGAGGAGATGCTGATTGGGAAGGGTGGTATGTGGCCATGTCTGCCTCGTTGCCGATATCAGCAAATCCAATGCTTTAACTATGATGATGTCAGCCAAAGAGACAGATCAGAAATGGGGCCAGAGCCTGCAGACCTGTGGGCAACGAGGCAGGGGGGAAAGGAGGGAGCAAGCCTCCTAAATGGTGGTTTTAACACTATAGGTGTCAGGAATACTAGAACCTAAACACACAGACAGAATAACTAAACGAAAATCTGTATACCAGTTACAGAGTCAGTAACAAGCCGAGGTCAAAAGGAGTAGAGAAGACAGGGTAAACATAAGGCAAGAGCCAGATAATATAACCAGATATCACAAGAGGAGCGCTCTATTGGGCTACCAAAAACCACAACAGGGCAACAAGGAATGAGAGAGGTAAGTATAAATAGGCATCACTTACTTCTAATTGGTGCAATTCTCTTTGGAATTGATCACTATTTGTGGAAAGTACTTGACCTTCTTAATCTGACCTCTGACGTCATTTTCATGTGCCGAATTCGGTGGTTTTTCGGATGGAATGCTGGATGGGATCTGAGCTTCGGTGGGAGGTAAGCAGGCAGGAAACCTGACATGACCCCCCCAGAGGACTGCCAGGAAGCAGAAGGCTTCAGAGGAAACCGAGCATGAAAAGCATGTACACAGCTAGGTACATGCACATCAGAAGAAGAGACCCAGGAGCATTCCTCAGGACCATAACCTTTCCAGTGGACCAAGTACCTCAAGGCACCATGAGAAAATCTAGAGTCAACAAGAGAATGCACCTCATATTCCTCACTGGAGACAGCACGGATGGGGCCAGAATGAATGATAGGCTTGGTGAACCTGTTGTACAGCAAGGGTTTGAGAAGAGATGTAAAAGGAAGGAATTAGGGATGTGCAGGAAGGAAGGTAATTTCAAGGAATAAGAGAAAGGATTGATCCTGTGCAAAACCTTACAAGGACCATTTTCCTCGAAGGAACACGTAGATACCCACACCCTATTACCCGGAACATAGCTCGGAGCCGCAGCCCTGAGGCGTTCAGCGAATCGTTTCTGGGACATGGCTGCATGAGACAAGGCATGCTGGACCTGCTGCCACATATCTCTTAAAGTAGCAAGGGGCAAAGCAGGTATTCCCTTATCTGAAAACACACCAGTAAGGATGCTTGGTTGAACACCATAAGCCACCATGAAAGGACTAAGTCCTGTAGAGGCATGACTAACTGAGTTCCTAGCAAACTCAGCCCATGGGAGCAGACCAGACCAATTATCTTGGAGTTCATTAGTAAAGCAGTGCAAGTACAGTTATAGAAATTGATTTGCCCTTTCAGCAGCACCATTAGATTAAGGGTGATAGGCTGAAGAGAAGGAAAGTGTGACTCCCATCTCTGCATAGAAACCCCTCCAGAATTTGGAGATAAACTAAGGACCACTGTCAGAGACTATGTCAACCACTATACCGTGTAATCGGAATATTTCCTAAGCAAATATGTTGGCTAGTTGAGCAGCAAAGGGGAGTTTTTTTCAAGGGAATAAAGTGGGCCATCTTGGAAAACCTGTCTGTGACCATACAAATGACTGTACAACCTTCAGAGGGAGAAGAATCTACAATAAAATCTATAAAAAGATGTGTCCATGGCATCTTAGGGATGGACAGAGGCAAAAGAAGACAAGCTGTTTTTTGAAACATAGATTTAGATTGTGTACAGACTTAGCATGCCTGTACATACTCCTTGATTTCTTTCAGAGAAGAAGGCCACCAAAACCTGATGACCGGCTATCTTGGAATCATGAAATAAAGACAATACTTCCTTTCAGTCCCTTTCTTTGGCATATAATAAATCAGCAGGTTTATAGAGAGGTACCTGACTCCGGTATGAATTAATATGGCCTAGTAAAAGGGAAGAAACAGTAAGGCAAGTGGCAGCAATGATGTTGGAACGGGGTAAAATGGTCTTAGTTTCAGTGGGTGTTATTTCCAGTGGTTTCCAGTGTTTCCAGTGGTTCTAATTGTCTGGAGATAACATCTGCTTTAACACTGTGATAGCCAGATCTGTATGTAATTGAGTATTGAAAGCGTGACAATAATAGGGGCCATCTTGCTTGTCTAGAAGACAAACGTGTAGCCTCAGCTATATAAGAGAGGTTTTGTGACCCGTTATTACCACAATAGGATATTTGGAACCCTCTAGTAAGTGTCTCCATTCCTTAAATACTAATACTATAGCTAGAAATTCCCTGTTACCTATATCATAGTTTATTTTTAAAGTCTGATAATTTCTTTGAAAAGAAACAATATGGGTGCAGGGGATCTTTAGGAGTCATTCTTTGAGAAAGAACTGCCCGTACACTGGATTCAGGAGTGTCTACCTATGGTATTAAAGGTAACGGTGGATCAGGATGTATTAACATAGGAGCTTTGGAAAATGGTACTTTCAAGACTTGGAAGGCATTAAGCTTATGATTTGCACTCGGATTAGCACCTTTTTGGTCATGTGAGTAATGGGGCTTATTATAGAAGATAATTTTTTTAATAAATTTCCCAGAATTATTAGAAAACCCAGTGAATCGTTGAATGGCCTTAAGTCCTTGGGTGGAAGAGCCCAGGACGTAATAGCTTCTAGTTTGGTAGGATCCATACTAAAACCTTTATCACTGATGACATAAACCTTTATACCTGATGACATAACCTAGACATTGTACTGTAGTTTGATCGAAAAGACATTTCTCGAATATACATTACAATCCATTTTGGAGCAATCTGGTTAATACCTTCCTAACATGCTGATGATGTGTTTGGAGATCAGATGAATGGATGAGGATGTCATCGAAGTACACAACAGCACACAAAGGTAGAATCATTTATTAGATCTTGGAAGACAGCAGGGGCATTACATAGACCAAAAGGCATCACCAAACATTCATAATGCCCACTGATGTCTACCATTTATCACCTTGTTTTATTCTCACAAGATTATAGACTCCTCTTAGATCTAATTTGGTAAAAAACCTAGACCCCTTAATACGATAAACAGTTTGGTTATGAGTGGAATGGGATAATGTCAGGAATAGCTTATGCCCAATATGCAGAATTTATGTAGATATAATGGAAAATCCTAAGACGTATTACCGGGCCTTAGAATGGCCGAATTTAGCGTATAAAGGAAAAAAAAAACACAAGACAGAAATCACAGAAATGATGAACAAACCAAGAGTCAAGGAATGGAGAATTGAGAATAGTTAGGAGCCAAGACAAAGGTCAAGGAATACAGAGATTGGATGGTCAATAGAATCAATACCAGGAACGCGCTCTCGGATAACCACAATGGAAACCACGACAGGGCACAGGGAAATGGACAAAACAGGTTTAAATAGTATAAGTCACTCCCTGATTGGCTGCAGGGAATCATGTGTTCATGGGCTTGTGTGTGGGGAACACCCACAGATCAATCAATCATGTGGGAATGCAGCCAGACCGAGACGTGCCCGCCGTTCAGCCAGAAAGTTAAGATACCCGGCGACATTCCCCTTTGCATTTGGGAATGCCGCCACAACAATGCGCGCCGTGACAGGTAAGCATTACAGATTGTAATCCTATTTAAACCACTGTAAGTTATACATGGTCTCAAGTCACCCTCTTTATTGGATACAAAAAAGAAACCTGCTTCAGCAAGAGATGAAGATCTTCTAATGAAACCCTTTCCCAGCGATTCCTGGATATACTCCTCCATAATAACATTTTTCCTTTCACAGACTTGATAAACCCTGCCCTTAAGAGGCATAGTGCTGGACAATAAATCTATGGCACAGTCATATGGACAATAAGGAGGCAGCTTATCAGCCTCTCTTTTCTCGAATACTTCACCAAGGTCTGCATATTGCAGGGGTATGGAAGCAGATAAAGCAGAGGTTGTAGGCACATTAAGAGTGTATACAGGATGTACATGTGTTAGACAGTTTAAATGACATTTCTGGCATGAAGATAATATTTTAGATCTCTCCCAATCGATAACAGGGTTATGTTTTACCAACCGGATAAAGCCTAAAACAATAGAACAAGAAGGAGAATGCAAAATCTGAAATGTTATCTGTTCTTTGTGCAAGACACCAACAGACATACACATTTCTTGTGTTTCATGCGTGACAAGTGGCTTGTCTAACCGTGTACCATCTATGGCCTCAACGGCCAAGGGTGTTGCCTTTTGGATCAAAGAAAAGGCAGCTGTGTCAGCAAAACATTGATCTATTAAATTATCTGCAGCCCCTGAATCGATAAAGGCATTGGTTTTGATAGATTTGTTATTGACATGTAGAACGACAGATATCATGAGTCATGTTGTTAAATTGGAAGAAAATAATTTAATTACACCCAAGACCGGCCTCTCACTTGGCCTTAGGTATTGGAGTTTTCCAGACAGCTAGGGAATTCTTTTCTTAAGTGTCTTTTTTGGCCCCAATAAAGGCATAAACCTCATCAATTGTTGCACATGTTCACTTTAATAGATTCACTGTCACTTTAAAGAATTAATCTTTGATTGAATGATGTCAAAAAAGAAAAAAAGAAAACTAGAGATATAATTTCTAGATTATGTGTTTTGCTTGTATTCTGCCCAAAAGATCACTACCTGGGAAGTGATCCTTTGGAGGCTGTCCACTTGATTTACCTGATAAGTATATTGCATACTTATTTCACACTATTCACACGTGATTGTGGTGATATTATTGTTTTGTTTTCAAAAACCCTCCTGAAAGGCTGTCACTAGGGATCCATTGTTCCATACTACCTCTGATGCTAGGGTTCAGAATTCTATAGCAAAATCAGCCACAGACCAAGGATTTACCTGCAGAATTGACTCTGCCTGGAATGTCGAAAGATTTTTTGAGGAACTCAGCATAGATGTAAGCAATAGAGGAACTGGGTTCCCAAATAGGATTAGCCCATGCCAATGCTCTATCTAAAAGGTGGTTGATCAGGAAAGCTAGTTTTGATTTGTCGTTGAGATAATGTCGTGGGTTCATAACAAAATGGATGTCTAAGAAACCCACGGCACAACATGGGATCCCCACTGGTGTCATGTGGACAGTATGTGCTGGAGCTCTAAAAAACAGTTCAGGTGCACTTACACATCTACAGGGCTCCCAGTGCCCGGACTGCCACCACAAACACTTACACATCTATAGTGCTCTCAGTGTCCGGACTGCCACCACAACCACTTACACATCTATAGGGCTCCTAGTGCCAGGAATTAGCTTATTAGTCAAGATTCTTGTCATCATTCACGTAATTTTCCCTCCCTCTCTCTTGTTTTGCCAATTTTCATAAATCTAAAGCACTTTGGCACTTCGGAACTTTGCCTTAAAGTAAAATGAAACAGATCTTCAGGATGACAGATATTGATTTTTGTATATTTTTAATATATACATGAATAGCTTTCTAGACCTCTGATGGATTAACCACACTATTTCCCTATGTAAAACAAATACAAAGTCAAGGAGTTAACATTGAATATCCATCTAATATTTCCCCATAGAATTTAAAGAAGGTCAAGGACTGATTTAATGAAAAGTACGTAGCAGATATCTCGTTTTCTATCTTTAGGCATAGACTGAAGCCAATACTGCACTAATAGAGAACACATTTATTTTTTTATTTCAAATACTTCTATTGATTTTTCATAGGCCAGTGCCTGGCTGTCTTTGATGTGTTAAATGTTTTGTATCGCCAAGCCAAAACTATGAAATATACCTACCTCCCTTGTAACCAAAAATCCCTCAAAGCTCCTTAATTGTAGTCTTCTATTTGCCTTCAAAGGTGCAGTACTGTGAATCTGATTTCATAGCGCAATGGACTGTGAACAGTTGACATAACAAATCTGCAATGCTTTACACTGATATGGGTATGTGGGCCAAGTGTGACCAGATGTCTGATTCAGCACAGATGGGCAAAAGAGGTACTTGGCACAAGTTCCTATGCATCTTTTCGAAGAAGTTGTACCCAGAGCTAGGTCTTTATGGGATTAATTTTTAGCTAGAATAAAACACACCAAATGGGCCTGATGTCACTTTTAATTGTCCTAAATACTTTTTTTTATTAGAAACACAGAAGCCTAGCTCGGATGCACTTGCATGCCATTCTAACATATATTAAAATGTTCATAAACTGTGTAAAAGAAGAAAGTATGAAGAATGTATTGTTATATCAATAACTCTTGCATTTCATGTTACGCTTTAAGCTATTTCTAATGTATATGTTTTTTCTATTAGTTGGAGAAGCAGTGGAAGCAGTTAAACTGATTAAAAACTTTTAAGAGAAAACAAATTATATTTAAAACAGTTCTCTTCAAATAGTCAACCACTATTTGTATGCAGTGGTGCTTCTGTTTCAGGTAAATGAAACGTAGTATTAATGCCTTGTCTTCATTTCCTTACCTGTCAGTCTCTTCATTTACCTGTCAGAGCATTCTGATTGGATGGCTTAAACCCACCAATCAGAGTGCTCTGAGCCAGGTGGGGTGGGGGCCGGGGGGAGGACAATAGGTCCCCCCACTATTGGTATTTAGGGCCCCCACCCGCCGCTCAGGGGTGGGTGCCGGGGGGGAGGACAATAGGTCCCCCCTATTGGTATTTAGGGCCCCCACCCACCGCTCAGGGGTGGGAGCCAGGGGGGAGGACAATAGGTCCTTCCCCCTTTTTTTACTTTAGGGGCTCCCACCCGCTCAGGGAGGGGGGACCCTTTCTTTTTTTTCTGTCACAGGCTGCTCACTGTTTAATAGACATGCCCCTACTCGCGGTATTGCGAGTAGGGGCACAATTTACTAATACTAAGTAATTTTTACTTAGTATTAGTAAATTTGGCTGAAAGACCACAAAAAAAAATAGGGGGCAGAATGAACATCGCATATGTTCGCCATCCGTGGCGAACGCGAACACGCTATGTTCACCAGGAACTATTCGCCAGCGAACCGTTCGGGACATCACTAGTGGGGAACATCCCAGCAGAATCCAGGAAAAAAAGTCAAACTGTTCTAAAACTGTTCGACTATTTACAATAGTCTGGACTGCCAGAGCACTCTTGGAACCATAACTACTACAGTGAACTAATTTACTGTGTTCCTTTAAGATATCTAGGAAGAAGCACAAGGGGTTTCTCATTAATTCTAAACACTGGACTGCCCATTTGGAAGTAGTCAAACCATTTTAGAATGTATGACTTCTTACTTAGGGCCCACTACTTCAAACAGAGAGTTGGAAGTGAAGTTCTCTATCGGAGTTAAGCCCAGCAGTGCAGAGTTTAACTCATGGACTGTGATAAATAAGCTGACAATCAACCAATGAGCTAGCCCTGATCCACAGGGATTAGCTTTTGAGAGCTAACCAAAGCTCCTGATTAGGAACTTCCAGGTATCTACAGGAAGTATTGGAGGCTGGTAGAGATGCCCAGGGGACTCCAGGTAAAAATTCAAACCATTTTAAAATGGTTTGACTATTTACAAAAGGGAGACGCCTAAGGACTACTGGCACCACAACCACTACAGGCATTTGTAGGGGTTGGGGTTCTTTGAGGCTACAAAGAACATATTACTCAAAAAGTTAAGTGCAGTAAAAAGGTGTGTGAGTCTGTCATACTGACTGACCTTTCAGGTCATTATCTGCTCTCTACCAATATAAGCACGTTCTTTAGGCTTTGAAGTAATGTCTAACTTGCTTATGCTAGGTTATTTATATTCTACCACCACACACAAACTTGATTTGTCATCATGATGGCAGAATTTGTTTTTATCTCTCAAATAGATGCAATGTAAGTCACAAAAAAACATTAACTTGTTTATTGCCAAATAGTGGACTACTTAGCTCCCAACTCATAGTACCATGAAGTATCTATTTAGTTTAGGAACTGCGAGTGAGCAGCCTGTCAGTGCCTCAGGGAAATTTCAGAAAGCTGCAAAAGGTTAATACCAGAGAACACAGGAACAAGTCAAAAAGTATCACTGAAACTAGAAAATAAACACATGGGTTTAACCCCTTAACACCGCAGCCAAATGTACAAGTTGTGAACGAAACAAAACGTAAACAAAACCTGGCATTTGCGCTATATGTCTGTCCAACCGTAATTCACCTCTTTCATATTAAATGCACCCCCACTTATTATATATCATTTTATTCAGGGGAAACAGGGCTTTCATTTAATATCAAATATTTGGCTATGAAACATAATTTAATATGAAAAAAATGGGAGAAAATAAGATTTTTTTTTATTTTTTTCGTTCTTCATGACATTTTAACTGTCAATGTCATAATACTGTTTGCTTTTACTGCAATAAAATACACATATTTGTATTCAGCAAAGTCTCACGTGTAAAACAGTACCCCCTATGTACAGGTTTTATGGTGTTTTGGGAAGTTACAGGGTCAAATATAGCGTGTTACATTTGAAATTGAAATTCGCCAGATTGGTTACGTTGCCTTTGAGACTGTATAGTAGCCCAGGAAATAAATTTACACCCATAATGGCATACCATTTGCAATAGTAGACGACCCAAGGTATTGCAAATAAGCGATGTCCAGTCTTTTTTAGTAGCCATTTGGTCACAAACACTGGCCAAAGTTAGCGTTTGTATTTGTTTGTGTGTGAAAAATGCAAAAAACGCCAATTTTGGCCAGTGTTTGTGACTAAGTGGCTACTAAAAAAGACTGGACATACCCCATTTGCAATACCTTTGGTTGTCTACTATTGCAAATGGTATGCCATCATAGGGGTAATTTTCATTCTTGGGCTACCATAGGGTCATAAAGGCAACGTAAGCAATCTGGCGAATTTTAATGTGAAAAAAATTAAACACAAGCCTTATATTTGACGCTGTAATTTTTGAAAACACCATAAAACCTGTACATGAGGGGTACTGTTGTACTCAGGAGACTTCGCTGAACACAAATATTTGTGTTTCAAAACAGTAAAAAGTATTGCAGCAATAATATCGTCCCTGTAAGTGCTGTTTGTGCGTGAAAAATGCAAAAAACGTCACTTTTACTGGCGATATCATGGTTGTAATACATTTTACTGTTTTGAAACACTAATATTTGTGTTCAGCGAAGTCTCCCGAGTAAAACAGTACCCCCCATGTACAGGTTTTATGGTGTCTTGGAAAGTTATAGGGTTAAATATAGTGCTAGCAAATTAAATTCCCTATACTTTCGGCATGGGTGGTCAGGCAGGTCCCGCTAATTGTAATTAATTAGGATACCTAATTATGTAAAATTATTACATAAATATATGTGTAGAATTAATATATGTATATATATACATATGTGTATATATACGTATATATATATATATTTTTTTTTTATATTTTTCTTTATATATAGGTATATATATAGTGATATATACGTATATATTTATGTATATAGATATATATATATTATTTCGTTATAAGTGTATTTTGATATAAATATATATATATTAATATCAGAATACAGTTAGAACGAAATAAAACACATCTATATATTTTTTAATATTTTATTTTTAATTATTTTTTTTATTTAATTTTTTTACGTATTTACATATTATTTTTTTTTATATTATTTATAAATATATATATAACAATAATTATATATATATTTAATCAGTATCAGTCTACGTGTAATTTGATATTAATATATATATATAATTATATATATATTAATATTAAAATACACCTAGACGGTGTATGTGTGTGTATGTATATGTGTATATATATACTTAGATCATATATATATAATATATATATATGATCTAAGTATATAATTTTTTTTTTTTACACTGTTTTAAACATTTTTTATTTGATTTTCAGCCAGCAGGGGGACCAACTGTCATTACAGTTGGTCCCCCTGCTGGCAATGCAGCAGGCAGCTATACCGGCCATGTGATTGTGAGGTCCTCGCAAGGACCTCACTCTCACATGGCCGGGAGGGCTCCTGGAGGGCGGACGTGCCGCGGGGGGCTCCCTGGGAGTCCCCCGAACCGCGATCGCCGGCGTGGGACCGCCAGCGACCGGGTAAGTTACTAAAAAACGGAGGGCGTACTATTACGTCCGGCGGCGTTTAGAGCCGCTTTTAAAAGGACGTAATAGTACGCCCTCCGGACTTAAGGGGTTAAAGTGCTTTGGAATAAATTCGAAAAAAAAGAAAACAAAACAAATTCTGTTTTTTTTTTGTTAATTAAGAATTAATTATATTTCTCTAAAGCATGGAAATCAAGTGTGGTATTAACATTTTATTATTTTACCATTTTGTTCATTAATAATACGTGTTTTTTTTACTATAATCTTGGACCTTCTCATCTGTTCCCCTGAGGATTTTATCTGGAGGACTAATTACCTGTTGGTAATTATAAGGCATTTGATTTGATTAGGTTGCTACTTGCTATTGATTGCTATTTAAATTAGCTATTGTTTGCTAATAAGCAGAGGCCTGCCCAGGTCTTAAACATTCCTCGTGGGAGGTGATTTGAGGAGTATATAAGGGCTGTTGTCATTAGCTTGGCTAATAGAGCTTGGTTGCTTCATCTAAGTGTTGCTTCTAAGTGTGTGTGTGGTTGGAGATATTCTGGAGAGTTTTACAGAAGCTTCAACTGTCTAAGAGTTGTGCTAAGAGTTTTCTTTTTTACTGTTACAGGTAAGATTCATCTGTAGGAAAAGGTTACTGATTGCACAAGGTTTGATTTCCTGTTGGTAATTATAAGGCATTTGATTTGATTAGGTTGCTACTTGCTATTGATTGCTATTTAAATTAGCTATTGTTTGCTAATAAGCAGAGGCCTACCCAGGTGTTAAACATTCCTAGTGGGAGGTGATTTTATGAGTATATAAGGGTAGTTGTCATTAGCTTGGCTAATAGAGCTTGGTTGCTTCATCTAAGTGTTGCTTCTAAGTGTGTGTGTGGTTGGAGATATTCTGGAGAGTGTTGCTTCTAAGTGTGTGTGTGGTTGGAGATATTCTGGAGAGTGTTGCTTCTAAGTGTGTGTGTGGTTGGAGATATTCTGGAGATAACCTGGAGGTAATCTGAGGTATCCAGGAGGATAAATAAAAAAAAAAAAGGTAAAATTTGTTTGATTTACATTATTCGCCTCATTGGAATGGCAGACTTAGTTCAGTGTAATAGTTGCTTTGCATTTGTTTCACGTTCCACTTTTTGGAGGTTTGGTTGTTGTCTAATCTGTAGACAGTTCTCTATCTTGCGGCAGGAGATTGTATTTTTGAAGTCTGAGATTTGTAAATTATCTGGTAAACAAATTCAGGCTGGAACTGCTGCAAAGCCATTGCCGCAGAGACATACTAGGAATGGCAGATGGATTACTGTAGGATCTGGTAGACTTGGAGTTGTGGATAAAAGGCATATTGCACAGTCTGTTGTTCTACATAATTCATTTTCTGCACTTTCAGAGTGTAGTGGTGTCCTGGAGATAGGCACTGAGGCTAGTGGTGTTGTGCAGAGAGGCACTGAGGCTAGTGGTGTTGTGCAGAGAGGCACTGAGGCTAGTGGTGTTGTGCAGAGAGGCACTGAGGCTAGTGGTGTTGTGCAGAGAGGCACTGAGGCTAGTGGTGTTGTGCAGAGAGGCACTGAGGCTAGTGGTGTTGTGCAGAGAGGCACTGAGACTAGTGGTGTTGTGCAGAGAGGCACTGAGGCTAGTGGTGTTGTGCAGAGAGGCACTGAGGCTAGTGGTGTTGTGCAGAGAGGCACTGAGGCTAGTGGTGTTGTGCAGAGGGGCACTGAGGCTAGTGGTGTTGTGCAGAGAGGCACTGAGGCTAGTGGTGTTGTGCAGAGAGGCACTGAGGCTAGTGGTGTTGTGCAGAGAGGCTTGAAGACTATGGTGAGGCCTAATAGAAAGCAGTTGTTGTTGGGGGATTCCATCATAAGAGGTGTGGAGATGGACAATGGTGGTCTTGTGAGGTGTCTTCCTGGAGCTACTGCTCACAGAGACAGGAGACGTATCTGTAATATTGTTAAGCAAGCAAAGCAGGAAGGGGAATTGGATGTACTTGTCCATTTAGGGACAAATGACTTGGCTTGCAATGAGGTTTCAGAGGTTAAGGAAGTTTTTAGTGTTTTTGCCAATGATATACGGCAGGTTGCTTCCACACTGTCATTCTCTGAAGTTCTGCCTGTGCATAACACTCAGAACGACAGGCGGATGCGTATTAGGGACTTTAACTTGTGGCTTGGTGAATGGTGTCGGGAGCAAGGATTTGGCTTTATTGCTCATGGTAGCTCTGTTTGGAATGGAAATAAACTGTACAAAAAAGATGGTTTGCATCTTTCTCAAAAGGGAACAAATGTTCTCAGTGAGCAGTTCAGAGGTTTTGCTAGGATGTTTTTAAACTAGGAGGGGGGGGCAAAAGGGTGATAAAACATCAATCCAATTGTCCCCCAAAACAAGGACAGAAGGTGCCTGTAGCAAGTGTGTTAAAAAATGATAAGCTTAGAGTCATGTCTACAAATGCTCGCAGTTTAGGGAATAAGATCCATGAACTTGTGGCAATAATGGCAACTGATAGTGTAGATTTAGTCGCTGTTACTGAGACATGGTATAATAAGAAAAATGACTGGGACATAGCAATACCAGGGTACTCTTTATATAGAAAAGACAGGGAAGGCAAGAAAGGGGGAGGGGTGGCCCTGTATGTAAAGGATAGCATAAAATCTAGCCTAATAAAGGTTAGTGAGGCGAACATAGAGTCCGTTTGGGTTACGTTAGAATTTGGTAATCACACAGTAACTCGTGTAGGTGTGATTTATAGGCCCCCAGGACAAATTGAAGAGTTAGATAATCTACTAGTTGAAGAAATAGCTAAAATGACAATGAAGGGGGAAGTTATCATCATGGGTGACTTTAATCTTCCTGATGTGAATTGGAAAACAAAAATAGCTACTTGTGCCAGGAGCACACATATTCTAAACTCCCTACTGGGATTGTCTCTAAAACAAGTCGTTGAGGAGCCAACTCGTAAAGAGGCCATACTAGATTTAGTGTTAACAAATGGAGATTTGGTATCAGATATTACTGTAGGTGAAAGTTTAGGATCCAGTGATCATCAGTCAGTGTGGTTTAATATAAGAACAGTGACTGAGTCACACCACACAAAAACAAAAGTTTTAGACTTTAGAAAAACAGACTTTTCTAAAATTAGAATATGTGTAAAGGAGTCATTATCAGACTGGAGCAATTTATATGGAGTCCAAAAGAAATGGGATTATTTAAAAGTTGCACTACTGAAGGCAACAGAAAATTGCATTAGGCTTGTCAGTAAAAGCAAAAAATTCAAGAAACCACTGTGGTACTCCGCAGATGTGGCCAAAATAGTAAAAAACAAAAAGTTAGCATTTAGTAATTATAAAAAAACCCAGAGTGAGGAAGACAGAATGACCTATAAGACTAGGCAGAAAGAGGCTAAGCAAGTTATAAGAGCTTCCAAATCCCACACAGAAGAGAAAATAGCACAGTCAGTAAAAAAGGGGGACAAAACTTTTTTTAGATACATAAATGAGAAAAGAAAAGTAAAACAAGGATTAGTTAGATTAAAAACAAAAGAAGGAAGGTATGTAGATGAGGATAAAGGTCTAGCTGACTGCCTCAATGAATATTTTTGTTCGGTATTTACAGATGAAAATGAAGGAAAGGGACCTCAGTTAAGTAAAAGGATAAATGAGTCATTTATTACACGTGAGTTTACAGAGGAAGAGGTTCTATTTCAACTGTCAAAAGTAAAGACAAATAAGTCAATGGGACCTGATGGAATACACCCAAAGCTATTAAAAGAGCTTAGTGGTGTACTAGCAAAACCATTAACAGATTTATTTAACCAATCATTGATAACAGGAGTAGTCCCAGAAGATTGGAAGTTAGCGAATGTTGTGCCCATTCACAAGAAAGGTAATAGGGAGGAGTCGGGCAACTATAGGCCAGTAAGCCTTACTTCAGTAGTGGGGAAAGTGATGGAAACCATGTTAAAAGATAGGATTGTTGAACATCTAAAAACACATGGATTTCAAGACCAGAGACAACATGGGTTTACTTCAGGGAGATCATGCCAAACTAATCTTATTGATTTTTTTGATTGGGTAACTAAAATTATAGATCAGGGTGGTGCAGTAGACATTGCTTACCTAGATTTCAGTAAGGCTTTTGACACTGTTGCACATAGAAGGCTTATCAATAAACTACAATCTTTGAGTTTGGATTCCAATATTGTTGAATGGGTAAGGCAGTGGCTGAGTGACAGGCAACAGAGGGTTGTAGTCAATGGAGTATATTCGAAGCTTGGGCTTGTCACCAGTGGGGTACCTCAGGGATCTGTACTTGGACCCATTCTCTTTAATATTTTTATTAGTGATATTGCAGAAGGTCTTGATGGTAAGGTGTGTCTTTTTGCGGATGATACTAAGATATGTAACAGGGTTGATGTTCCAGGAGGGATAAGCCAAATGGAAAATGATTTAGGTAAACTAGAAAAATGGTCAGAGTTGTGGCAACTGACATTTAATGTGGATAAGTGCAAGATAATGCATCTTGGACGTAAAAACCCAAGGGTAGAGTACAAAATATTTGATAGAGTCCTAACCTCAACATCTGAGGAAAGGGATTTAGGGGTGATTATTTCTGATGACTTAAAGGTAGGCAGACAATGTAATAGAGCAGCAGGAAATGCTAGCAGAATGCTTGGTTGTATAGGGAGAGGTATTAGCAGTAGAAAGAGGGAAGTGCTCATGCCATTGTACAGAACACTGGTGAGACCTCACTTGGAGTACTGTACACAGTACTGGAGACCATATCTTCAGAAGGATATTGATACCTTAGAGAGAGTTCAAAGAAGGGCTACTAAACTGGTTCATGGATTGCAGGATAAAACTTACCAGGAAAGGTTAAAGGATCTTAACATGTATAGCTTGGAGGAAAGACGAGACAGGGGGGATATGATAGAAACATTTAAATACATAAAGGGAATCAACACAGTAAAGGAGGAGACTATATTTAAAATAAGAAAAACTACCACAACAAGAGGACATAGTCTTAAATTAGAGGGACAAAGGTTTAAAAATAATATCAGGAAGTATTACTTTACTGAGAGGGTAGTGGATGCATGGAATAGCCTTCCAGCTGAAGTGGTAGAGGTTAACACAGTAAAGGAGTTTAAGCATGTGTGGGATAGGCATAAGGCTATCCTAACTATAAGATAAGGCCAGGGACTAATGAAAGTATTTAGAAAACTGGGCAGACTAGATGGGCCGAATGGTTCTTATCTGCCGTCACATTCTATGTTTCTATGTTTCTATGTTTCCATACTCATTGGTGGGGAATATTCCACCTACGCTGTATAGGATTGAGCAATACTTACTTGCACTCCTTTTATGAGTATACCTCTTTTTATTTATTAACCACTTTTAACCCAACAGAGAGCACTATCTTCTGTTTCTTATTCTTTTTATATACATATTACAGGAGCATTACCAGTTGGCATATCAGAACACATCAAATGTGAGCACCACCACCACTACTGACCACAAATCATCTACTATTGTCCAAAGAGACTCTTCTATATACAAGACCAAGCACCATCAACATATCTACAAACAGAGATTTTACCGTCCATACACAGTGTTCTGTAGCTGATCTACTAGTTCCAGAAAAGTGTAAGTTCCAACTCTCCTATCAGTTGTTGTTTAAACATCTGTACAGTCTCTGATAGGAAAATTCCACATCCTTATTTGCTTTTTCTGTAACAAACCCTTTAATTTGCCTCAGACTAAATTTCCTTTCTTCCAGTGTAAATGTCCACTGTCCTATATATAGTCTTTTTTATGGATAGATTTCCAGACAATTATTTTATTGGCATAACATATATTTGTATAATCTTTTTATTAGCCTTTCTTCATAACTAACATCTTCCATTCTGCTTCTTAATTTTACAGCCTGCCTCTGCATTTTTTTGTAGCGCCATACTCAGGGCCGGCCTTAGTGGTGTGCGAGCTGTGCGGCCGCACAGGGCGCCATGGTGCAGGGGGCGCCCTGCGGCCGCATAGCTCACACGGCATGTCTGTTAGCCGCAACGCTAACAAGGCATTTGCCTTGGGCGGCATTTTCCAGGGGGCGGCAAAAAAAGCCGCCCCCAAATGCCCAAGGCAAATGTCTTGTTAGCCTTGCGGATAACAGACATGCCGGGCTGCTGGGCGGTCGGGCGGCTGGCGAGGGAGCACTTCCTCTGAGCTGTATGCTCAGCTCCCTCGCGCGCCGCAGAGTGAGACTGGGAGCCGGAATATGATGTCATATTCCGGCTCCCAGCCTCACTCTGCGGCGCGCGAGGGAGCTGAGCAAACAGCTCAGAGGAAGTGCTCCCTCGCCAGCCGCCCGCCCGCCCAGCCCAGCAGCCACTGGACCACCAGGGAGGAAGAGACACCCCCCAGCATTCCCAAAGGTAAGGAGGCTGGGGGGGTGTCTAAATAAATTTAAAAAAATGTGTTAATGTGGGTGAGTGTGTGTGTCTGTTAGTGTGTGTGTGTGTGTGTATGTTAGTGTGTATCTGTGTCTGTTAGTGTGTGTGTGTGTGTATATTAGTGTGTGTCTGTGTATGTTAGTGTGTGTCTGTGTATGTTAGTGTGTGTGTGTCTGTTAGTGTGTGTGTGTCTGTTAGTGTGTGTCTGTGAGTGTGTCTGACTGTGTGTGTGTGGCTGTCTGCCTGTGTGTGTGTGACTGTTTGCCTATGTTTGTGTGTGTGTGTGTGAGACTGTCTGCGCGTGTGTGTGTGACTGTCTGCGCGTGTGTGTGTGTGTGTGACTGTCTGCGCGTGTGTGTGACTGTCTGCGTGTGTGTGTGTGTGACTGTCTGCCAGTGTGTGTGTGTGTCTGTCTGTCTGTGTGTGACTGTGTGTGTGTGGCTGTCTGACAGTGTGTGTTTGACTGTTTGTCTGTGTGTGTTTCACTGTTTGTCTGTGTGTGTGTGTGTGGCTGTTTGCCTCTGTGTGTTTGGCTGTCTGCCTGTGTGTTTGTGTGTGGCTGTGTGTGTGGCTGTCTGCCTGTGTGTGTGTGTGTGGCTGTCTGCCTGTGTGTGTGTGTGTGTTTGTGTGTGACTGCCTATGTGTGACTGTCTGGGCAGACTAGATGGGCCAAATGGTTCTTATCTGCCGTCACATTCTATGTCTGTGTGTGTGTTTGTGTGTGGCTGTCTGTGTATGACTGCCTGAGTGTGTGTGTGTGTGTGTGTGTGTGTGTATGGCTGTCTGCCTGCCTGTGTGTGTGTGTGTGTGGGTGACTGGGTGTGTGGGAAGGGGTAAGGAGTGGGGGAGGGGGGGCGCTGTGAATATTTTTTGCACAGGGCGCCCTAATGCCTAAGGCCGGCCCTGGCCATACTATCCTTCTTTAGATAAGGTGCCCAAAATTACATGGCAGATTTCGGGTGTGATTTTATCATTGATTTAAAAAGAGGCGAAATTATATTTTCAGCTGAGAATTAATGGCCCTTTTTCTGCATGGCAATAGTTTACTGGATTTAGCAATTGCCAATTGACATTGCACATTGTTGCATAGTTGGCTGTCTATAACAATTCCCAAATCCTTCTTGTGTGTTGTTATCCACAATTCACTAACATTTAGGGTGTAAGTTGCTTGTGCATTCTTTACCCCAAAGGGCATAACTTTGCATTTATCTACATTAAATTTAATCTGCCATTTGAGTGTCCAGTCCCCTAATCTATCTAAATGCCTCTGCAGTAAAGTAATATCTTGCTCACATTGTTTTACCTTACCCAGTTTTGTATCATCTGCACGCACTAACACGTGACTTTCAATGCCTATTTCAAGATTATTTATAAATATGTTCAATAGAAGTGGTTCCAGAACAAACCCTGAAAGGACCCCACTAGTGATGTCGCGAACACAAAATTTTCGGTTTGCGAACGACGGACGCGAACTTCCGCAAATGTACGCGAACGGGCGAACCCGGCGAACCACCATAGACTTCAATGGGCAGGGGAATTTTAAAACCCACAGGGACTCTTTCTGGCCCCAATAGTGATGGGAAAGTTGTTTCAAAGGGACTAACACCTGGACTGTGGCATGCCAGAGGGGGATCCATGGCAAAACTCCCATGGAACATTACACAGTTGATGCAGAGTCTGGTTTTAATATATAAAGGGCATAAATCACCTAAAATTCCTAAATCACAATGGATATGGATTGAGACCTGACATATGACATATTGACACCTTGACATATGGATTGACACCTGTCCTCAGAGACCCTGATACACACTGACACAGAGCAGAATAGGGACTGTTCCCCCTACATAGGGTCAATTGGCAGATATGGATGGACACCTATCCTAAGGATCCCTAATACACACTGACACAGAGCAGAATAGGGACTGTTCCCCCTACATAGGGTCAATTGGCAGATATGGATTGACACCTATCCTAAGGATCCCTGATACACACTGACACAGAGCAGAATAGGGACTGTTCCCCCTACATAGGGTCACTTGGCAGATATGGATTGACACCTATCCTAAGGATCCCTGATACACACTGACACAGAGCAGAATAGGGACTGTTCCCCCTACATAGGGTCACTTGGCAGATATGGATTGACACCTGTCCTCAGGGACCCTGATACACACTGGGGGGGCCTACTGTCCTCCCCCCGCCCCAACCCCTGCGTGGTGGGTGGGGGCCATAAAAATAATGAGGGGGGGACCTACTGTCCTCCCCCCGGCCCCTACCCATGCGCGGTGGGTGGGGGCCATGAATCACAATGGGGGAGGACCTACTGTCCTCCCCCCGCCCCCACACCTGCGCGGTGGATGGGGGGCAAAAAATTATGAGGGGGGACCTACTGTCCTCCCCACCGGCCCCCACCCCTGCACGGTGGGAGGGGGCCATAAATCACAATGGAGGAGGACCTACTGTCCTCCCCCCGCCCCAACCCTGCACGATGGGTGGTGGCCATAAATCACAATGGGGGGAGGACCTGTGCGGTGGGTGGGGGCCATAACAATAATGAGGGGGGACTGTCAGGGTTCTCACCTGTGAGACAGACGGCCAGACGTGGTCGCTCCTGGAATTCCCAACAGGGGACTTGAACCGGGGAACTTATCAATCCTAGTCCTGCTTTCTGCCTCTGAGCCACAGCAGCTTTACACAGAGACCACTGATTCCGGTCTTGTTCATCCTGGCATGGCTACTACACCGGGGGCTGCACCTTGACTTGTCTGTGTCTCACCTGACTCTGATCGATCATCAGCAGGGTATTTAAACCCAGCCTCGCCCTGTGCTCAGTGTCAAGTCTTTGATCTAGTGTTCCTGTGTCGTACCAGTGTTCCAGTTTATCTGCTTCGTATATTTGACCTCGGCTTCTGACTACGTTTATTCTAACCTCTGGCATCCCTTGACTTCGGCTACTCCTCGTTGTTCCTGACCTCTGGCATCCTTTGACCTCGGCTATCCCTCGACTATCCTGCTGGTTCTGTCCTTGCCTGTCCTGCGTATTTGGTACTGCATCCTGCACAGACCCCGTGCACAGACCCACAGGCCAGGTGAATTCTTACCTGACCACCTCGGCCTGTGGCTATCTGCAAGGGTGAGCAACATATCTGCGCTACAGACTCCCAACTCAGGTAAGACCCTGACAAAAGACTTGACCAATATGGAGTCCGCAGAAATGTGCTCACCCTCACTCCAGCAAGTGTCCAGCCTGACCCAGACTGTTTCGGAGTTGCAGCAAGAAATTTTTTCTCTTAAAGGCGCAGTACATCCAGCTCCGGAACCCTTTGTCATCATGCCCGACAGATTTGATGGTAACTACACGTCCTTTCAGTCATTCAGGATGGATTGCGAGGTATTGTTTTCTTTAAAGCCTCGAACTTACGCCACGGATTTCATCAGGGTCAGAGCGGCTATCAACATGTTGTCTGGACGCATCAAAGTTTGGTCTTACCAAATGTTGCAGAGGAAGAGTCCTGTCCTTGTCAGCTGGGAATCCTTTATTATTGCTATGGACTCACAGTGCAGGACCACTAAGCCCAAGCCAGCTCCACCTACTAAAAAATCGCGGAGTCTACGTAACCAAGGAACCGAGTACTATCACCACACCCCAGTGATGCCCTCTTATGATCCAGTTCCCAGGAAAACTCCAGAGGTATCCTGTGTTCCACTTGACCCTGAGGAACCTATGCAAATTGGACTTGTCCACTGCAAAGTCACACCTAGGGAGAGGGACCGAAGGAGAAGCCATGGTCTGTGTTTTTACTGTGGAGAAAGAGGGCACTTCATCACGCTTTGTCCTGTTCGCCCTCCTAGACCTCCAGTTCTCCGACTGGGTAATAATATCCTTCGTCCAGTGTACACCGCATATCAGCCTAAAGAGCTACAAGGGAGCCGTTATTCCTGCCCAGGCTTGGCTTCCATGGAAAATACTACACCTCCTGCTCCAGAGTCGTCTGCATCTACTACCAAAGTTACTTCCTGTAGTACCACCACTACTTCCTGCCCACTTGAAAAGGATTTACCTATGGATTGTGTCATTGCTTCTAATGGCACTACGGTCTGTAAAAAAGACCTAGAAGTGTTCGAAAATGCACTGCTAGCTACGAGCACTGTTCCTGCCGAAGTTGTGGAAGTCCTTGCCACCTGTACCCGGAACCTAAAAAACCTGGACAGATCGTCAGCCGTACCAGAAGCTGGTACTGGGAAATCCCGAGCTAATAAGGGATTCCATACTGAGGACTTTCACTATGGGGACTCAATGGATTCTGATAGTGACTCTGGAGATGCGGATTATTTCGATGGAGAACCTACTTACGCCCAGAGGTCGTTTTTAAAGGGGGGGGTACTGTCAGGGTTCTCACCTGTGAGACAGACGGCCAGACGTGGTTGCTCCTGGAATTCCCAACAGGGGACTTGAACCGGGGAACTTATCAATCCTAGTCCTGCTTTCTGCCTCTGAGCCACAGCAGCTTTACACAGAGACTACTGATTCCGGTCTTGTTCATCCTGGCATGGCTACTACACCGGGGGCTGCACCTTGACTTGTCTGTGTCTCACCTGACTCTGATCGATCATCAGCAGGGTATTTAAACCCAGCCTCGCCCTGTGCTCAGTGTCAAGTCTTTGATCTAGTGTTCCTGTGTCGTACCAGTGTTCCAGTTTATCTGCTTCGTATATTTGACCTCGGCTTCTGACTACGTTTATTCTGACCTCTACTCCTCGTTGTTCCTGACCTCGGCTATCCCTCGACTATCCTGCTGGTTCTGTCCTTGCCTGTCCTGCGTATTTGGTACTGCATCCTGCACAGCCCCCGTGCACAGACCCACAGGCCAGGTGAATTCTTACCTGACCACCTCGGCCTGTGGCTATCTGCAAGGGTGAGCAACATATCTGCGCTACAGACTCCCAACTCAGGTAAGACCCTGACAGGGACCTACTGTCCTCCCCCCTGCCCCAACCCACCGTGCAAGGGCACAATAAATCACAATGGGGGAGAACATACTGTCCTCCCCCCACCCCCACCCCTGTGCAGTGGGCTGGGGCCATAAAAATAATGAGGGGGGGACCTACTGTCCTCCCCCTGGCCCCCACCCCTGCGCGGTGGGTGGGGGCCATAAAAATAATGAGCGGGAGGGACCTACTGTCCTCCCCCCCGGCCCCCACCCCTGCGTGTTGGGTGGGGCCATAAAAATAATGAGGGGGGGACCTACTGTCCTCCCCCTGGCCCCCACCCCTGAGTGGTGGGTGAGGGCCCTAAATAAAAATTCCCCCTCCAATCAAAGGTGACTAGTGGTCCTCAAGCCCCTAGTCACCCACCCCCCACCCCCAAAAAAGTTACCCCCTACCTACCCCCCTCACCCTAAAAAATAGTGAAGGGGGAATAAAATAACTAACCTGTAAAGAAAAATTTAACTTACCATTTGACGTCTTCTTTTTTCTAAAATCTTCTTTTTTCAGCCCCAAAAAAGGCCAAATAAAGGGGGGCGGAGCTAGCCGCGAAGCAGAACGGTCGCACTTTATGGAGCTCTGCACTGACCGGAACGAAAAACGCTGTTTTTAGGTGGAAATTACACCCGAACAACTCTATACACCGTTTGTAGGTGAGCACTATGGGCAGAAAAAACAAAAAACCCAAACCCGGGAAAAACCCTACTGTCCGAGATATCGGAGAAATGCTGCGCACCACACAGCAGGCCACACAGCAAGCCGCATGGCAAAAGATGGCGCTGGGAGAAGACAGCTCCTTCTACCCTACCTGGAAGGCCCTTTACCAATGTAATGTTTGATCTCTTAATTTTGCATATTTACCAAAAACAAAAAACCTCACTCTGCTGCCTTTTACTCTGCTGTATTCTAATTGTGACCTGCAATATGCTTATGACATGTCCATAACTGTTCATTGTAATTCTGATATACGTGCAGACTGATCAAAATAAAGAATTTAAAAAAAAGGCCAAATAAAAAGCCATAAGAACCGACGCAATTAAAAAAAAAAAATAAAAAAAAAAAACGAGCGCAAAAAAATAATCCATCTTCACCCATGGAGGGCTCCGCGCAGACTGAGCTCTGAAGGGCGGTTGAAGGCTTATAAAGCCTTGCCACACCCTTCAATTAGGCTAAGAACACTCTGATTGGCTGGTTTAAGCCAATCAGAGGGCTCTTTGTCATTTTACACAGCGTGGGAAAATTCCAAAGAACTTTCCCACGCTGTGTAAAATGACACAGAGCACTCTGATTGGCTAGATTCCAAGCCCACCAATCACAGTGCTCTGTGTCATTTTACACAGCGTGGAAAAGTTCTTTGGAATTTTCCCACACTGTGTAAAATGAGAAAAAGAACTTTGATTGGTGGGCTTGGAATCTAACCAATCAGAGTGTTCTGTGTCATTTTACATAGTGTGGGAAAGTTCTTTGGAATTTTCCCACGCTGTGTAAAATGACACAGAGCACTCTGATTGGTTAGATTCCAAGCCCACCAATCAGAGTGCTCTTTGTCATTTTACTCAGCGTGGGAAAATTCCAAAGCATCTGCAGTAACAGAGTTTCTGGAGGGAGTATCTGCAGTAACACAGAGTGTCTGGGGGGAGTACCTGCAGTAATACAGAGTGTCTGGGGGGAGTACCTGCAGTAATACAGAGTGTCTGGGGGGAGTACCTGCAGTAATACAGAGTGTCTGGGGGGAGTATCTGCTTGTAACATTTATATGCACTGAAAATAAATAATACATTCAAAAAATAAAATAAAATGGTTGCAGCTTCCGAATGAATCTAAAATGGGTGCTGTCCAGTAGGTGGGAGGGGCTGCTAGGGAGGGTGTGCTGCTGATTGGCTGGAATGTGTCTGCTGACTGTGTGGTACAGGGTCAAAGTTTACTCAATGGTAAAGAATAGGGGGCAGACCGAACATCGCATGTGTTCGCCCACGGTGGCGAACGCGAACATGCTATGTTCGCCAGGAACTATTCGCCAGCGAACCGTTCGGGACATCACTAGACACTAGTGCAGTTCGATCCGCCCCCTATTCATCATCATTAGGCAAACTTTGACCCTGTGCCTCTCGGTCAGCAGACACATTCCAGCCAATCAGCAGCACTCCCTCCCTTCCACACCCTCCAACCTCCCTCCCAGCATCCATTTTCGATTCATTCTGAAGCTGCATGCTTAGTGAGAGGAGGGAAAGTTTAGCTGCTGCTGATTAGATAGGGAAATTGATAGCTAGGCTAGGGTATTCAGTGTCCACTACAATCCTGAAGGACTCATCTGATCTCTGCTGTAAGGACAGCACCCCAAAAAGCCCTTTTTAGGGCTATAACATCAGGCTGCTTTTTTTTTTTTCCTGTGTAATGTAATTGCAGGTGCCTGCCTGCCAGCTTCTGTGTGAGGTTCACATTGGATACTGTGCCTACTTGCCCAGTGCCACCACTCAGATCTGTTTTAACAATTGGTTAAGCTTTAGATTTAAAATAAATAATTTGTTTTCACTGTAATAGAAGAGCAGTTGCCTGCCTGCCAGCTTCTGTGTCAGGTTGGATGCCTTGCCCATTTGCACAGTCAGTGCCACCACTCATATCTGTTTTAACAATAGCTTAAGCTTTAGATTTTAAAGAAATCATTTTTTTTCACTGTAATAGAAGAGCAGTTGCCTGCCTGCCAGCTTCTGTGTCATATATAAACTACAAGCAGCGTGAAAACAATAAAAACTCAAGTGGCCATGCTGATCAAATTAAATAGTATGCTTTACACAGCGTATAAGGGTTATGTCACAGCACAACGGGAATGTAACAGGGGAAGAGGTGAAAGTCATCCTCCCCCTCCCACGACCCCGCCATATCTGCCAAGTGACCCTATGTAGGGGTAACAGTCTCTATTCTGCTCTGTGTCAGTGTGTATCATGGTCTCTGAGGACGGGGAACAGTCTTTATTCTGTTCTGTGTCAGTGTGTATCAGGGCAGGGCTTTGAGGACAGGTGTCAATGTTAGGTGATTTCTGCCCTTTATGGATTAAAAGCAGACTCTGCATCAACTGTGCAATTTTCCATGGGAGTTTTGCCATGGATCCCCCTCCGGCATGCCACAGTCCAGGTGTTAGTCCCCATGAAACAACTTTTCCATCACTTTTGTGGCCAGAAAGAGTCCCTGTTGGTTTTAAAATTCGCCTGCCCATTGAAGTCAATGGCGGTTCGCGCGGTTCGCGCGGTTCGCCGGTTCGTGAACATTTGCGGAAGTTCGCGTTCGCCGTGCGCGAACCGAAAATTTCGGGTTCGCAACAACACTACTAGACACCACTACAGCTACGTTTGTAGAGTAATAGAGATGAAACAAAAGGTAAAGTTGTGCAGTTTTCTGAGCATGGAGCAGTTACTAATGAAGTGTTCCTTTTGGTTATATTGGTTTTCATTGTGATTGCTGAACTCTGAACAACGTTTCCATTTGTGTCCATTACATTCAAATTAGATACTTCTATGCGTAACTCAATGAAGAATATGATTGGTTTCTAGTATCTACAATCTGGTGAACAACTATATTTCATGGAATCTTGGAAATATGATTAATGTTTACCTGAATTTTCCAGAGGCAGCTAGAGACTTATGATGGAGGAACAAGATTTTCTTGTCATTAACTGTGTTAATTACCATCATTTTTTAAAAACTGAGCAAAAAAATAAAGAAAGCTATCACTTTGTACAATGTAACATATGGTGGGTAATCAAATGAAGTGATTGCTTCTATGGTGCGCGGAAGGCCAGTTCATCATTAAGCAGGCAAAGAAAGTCAAGAAACAAAGAACATAACATTGTTGATTCAGCTAATTCAAATGAGACAAAGACAAGAAGTGGATGAAAGAAAAGATATGAGTATGCAGCAGATGGCGTCATATTATGCACATTTCAGAGATCAGTACACTGAAAGCCATTGTCATGCATTGATGGGGAAATGTTCATAGATTTTTGCTTTAATAAGTGTTTCTTTCAAATTCTACCCTTAAAACTAGTGTATTAAGTTCTATTCCATCTAATACAGGTGGGAATTCATTTTATGTTTTGCTCTGCAACTACAGATAAATATTAGTGCAGTTTTAGGGAATTTTGAACCATTTTTATGCATTCAAAAGTCCAAAGTTACTAGTAACATTTATTAGATCTTGTCACATTAGTGCAAAACTAAAATTAAACTCTAGTTATAAAACCCTAACTCTGATATCACTAATTAGTAAATTAAAATATTCAAGCAAGCTGTAAATATCCCTGCAAGTATAAGTATATTCTATCCCCCATTAGGTCTTTCAGGATTTGTAGTGCATTAGGGTTGAAACACTTTGAATGCATTTTGAGAGATAGATAGATAGATAGATAGATAGATAGATAGATAGACACACACACACAGACAGAACCACTCATATTAATTATTCCACCTGGTTCTATTTATGCCCAATGCCAACAGTAAAAATTATATTTAATGGTCCTGAGAGGTTTTTTTTATTAATATATATATTTATGTCTTCTAGTTCACAAATAAATAAAATTAAATAAAAAACAAAAAAAACAAGCAATCAGAAACCTCAGAATTTTCCACTGTAATTAACATAATTTAATGCTTGCTTTGTTTTTGAATTCAGTCATTTATTTTACAATTGACACATTATTGCCTGGATACACTCAGAACCAAATATTTGGCATCCAAATTGGCCCAATTCTGGATATTATTTAAAAATGTGGATGCAAATTTGGAGCATAGCAATCTACAGTGCATGACTCATTTAGTGACATGATATACTAAACAATATTTTAAATCACAATCTAATCATCAGTGAAAAGTTGTTGTTAAAGCAGCACTTTCAACCCCCCACCTTCTGAAAAATTAGTATTTCAGATAAAATCTTTAATAAATACTCATTTTGACCATGTTGGAATGTTGCTGAAATTGCAACCCAATCAAGAGATATACAGTTTTACCCAAATGATTCAACCCACACTGAATATCAGGTTTATTGTCAACATTTACAAACTTTTAGCTGTGTGAAAAAATTAAACAAAAAGCTATTGAAATAGCTCAACACATTGCATGCTTTAAGTGGTCTCCCCAAATTCAACTGAAAATGCAACTTATAATGATTTCTCCAGTCTCAAAATTATTAAACTACTGCATGGCACACATCTTTAGCACTTGGTAGATCGCCCTTTTGCTATTATGAAATGCTGCAAATGAGATCCATAGCCAGACACCAGCTTCTAGCAGCATTCCTGAATTTTAGCCCATTTCCCATAAACAATGGCCTCCAGTTCAGTAATATTCTTGGGTTTGCATGCCACAATTGCCTTCTTCAAATCCCACCAGAGATCTTTTATGGGGTTTAAGTTAGGTGACTGTTATTGCCACTGTAGAATTTTTCATGATTTCATCTGGAAACAAGCCTGGGTGGAATTTGAGGTATGCTTGGGATCATTGTCTTCTTGGAAGGTCAATGACGCCCAAGTTTCAGGTTCCTCAAAAACAGAACAATGCTTTCGCTGCAGGTTTCCAGTGCCAGAGGATGCAAAGCAGCCCCAGAACATCAGCGAACCACCACCATGCTTAACTGTAGGCAGAGTGTTCTTTTTAGCCTATGCTTCATTCTTCTTCCTCCAGATATACCGCTGACCAATTGGCTAGAAAAATTCACATTTTCTTTCATCACTTCACAGAACAGAATCCACAGAAAGTCACTTGGGCATTTTGGAGTTGACTCTTCTTATGGTTTTGGGTTATTAGTGGTGTACGTCTTGGAGTTCTGGCATGGAAACCTTCTGTGCTTAGTACAGACCTTACAGTGCTCACTGAAACTTCAGTTCCTGTTGCTACCAAGTCTCGCTGCAGGTGTTTTGCACTCACTCAAGTAATTTTCATAACCTGCCTTCTCAGAAATCTGGTTGCAGCCATTGATAGCTTCCTTTTTCTGCCCCGTCCAAGTAATGTAACCACTGTTTCCTCAACTTTGAACTTGAGAACTATACTGCTAATGATGTCTTCAGTGCCTTCGCTATCTTTTTGTATTCTGTTACTTGTTTGTGAAGGGTGGTGATCTCTTCTCATAACTTTGAGAACCATTCTTTTGACTTAGCCATATATTTAACATACAGTAAAAACATGACACTCAGCAAACTCCTAGCCAGTTCAGGTATTCAAGTGTTCCAGCTCAAGCACACCTGGTGCAACTAATGAAGCCCTTGATTAGTGGCATCAGGTGTGCCTGAAACAACACCTGTTTTGCATATTTGTGCTATTTTGAAGGATCCTGTTCATGGGGTTGAATACTTTTGAGACTGGAGACGTTATTATAAGCTGTATTTTCAGTTGAAATTGGGAAAACTACTTGAAGCATTTGTTGTGTTGAGCTATGTCAATTGCTTTTGTTTGATTTCTTCATTGCAAATAGCTGAAAGTCTGTAAATGTTGACAATAAATCTGATATTCAATGAGGGTTGAATAATTTGGGTGAAACTGTATAAAAGAGATAGGGCCTTGTATTTCTCCTCCACCTGACTTACAGGGACTGCAGAGTGGTGCTGGACGGGGCAACGCTGATTGCCTGAGAGCAGTCAGCTGGCTCTCTCAGCCAATCAGTGGCGCTCCTGCCCGGCAGCTCTTCTGCATCCTGTAATTATGCAAATCTGAAGACGGATGCTGGCGGGGATGCTGAGATAAGAGTTAATAAGAGTTAGAGGCAACTTATGGGTTAAATCCGTCAAGAATGGTTTAACCCCCTGAGGTAAGAGTGTCTCCAGGGGCCTCCTGGCACCATAACAACTTCATTTAGCTTTATTTGGTGCCTAGAGTGTCCCTTTAAATTTTTATTTAAATTATGTTTAAATTCTTAATTAATACATAATCCTATAAGGAGGTGAAATTTGCAGTAGATGAAAAGCATTCAAACACCAATGTCTTTCTCTCTGGAGAAAATGGTGGATTTAACATTTTAATTGATGCATTTACAATTAATTTAGAAAATGTACACAGCTTTCATAGAACAAAATATCAAGATAATTATTATGGTATCAAGAACCTTATCAAGCTAAGGAAGGGTATTATATAGATTGCCCTCATTGCCCTCATTGCCTGCCCTATATCATAGTAACTTTGTTGTGAAACTTGAAAATTATTGTTTCTTTTTTTGTTGTTTAGTAGTTTTTGTGTGTTTTATTTAAGTTTGTATTGTTGTTTTATATTTTTCATTTGTTGCTTACGCTGATGTGTAAACTGGTGTAAAGTCAGTTTTTATTTTATATTTCTTTTGCTACTGAAAGACTTGCTAAGTTAAAAGAGAACTGTCACCTCAACACTATTTTAATATAATGGTCCTTTCATCAAGTTTTGAAAGGAAATTTACTTTTTGTAAAATAAAATTACGGATTTTAAAACGTATTTAAAAGACTTAAGGATCCTGTCATAATATGAAAGTATGGATGTGTTTTTCTTGTTTTTACATATACTTCATTAAAAAAAATATAATTTATTTCAAAACCTAATGCAAGGATTATTAGATTAAAAATTGTTTTATGGTGACGGAGGACGGTTCAGGACCGTCATCGGCATTTTTGCGTTGCCGACCGGTGACGGTCCTGAACCGTCCTAACCGTCCAATGTGCTTACCCGATCGCCGTCGTTCCCCCGGCGGCGATCGGCGGTGCTCCCGGTGTGGGGAGACTGCCTGCAGCCCAGACAGTCTCCCCATGGCGGTTTAGGACCCCTGTGGCCATGTGATCGCCCAACAGGGTGACCACATGGTCACAATAGGTGTCCTAGTCTCTGCCTGCAGGGGGACTGTCTGTGCTGACAGGCAGTCTCCCTGCAACTGTAAAATAAAAAAAAAAATTAAAGTGAAAGTTATTAAAAAAAATATATATCGGGGGCGTGTCCGAGCAGCGCATGTGAGCGGACGTGCGGGACGAGTGCTCTCCAGAACAGCGACCTTTACAGCCTGATTTAGCCACAAAAACACCCCGAAAACGAGCCGACTAACGAGGGGACACATCACAAGCCGACATGTCATCGAGATCAACGAAAAAATATAAACAACAAAAGCTAAACTCACACTTCGGAGTGCAAAATTCACTAGACCACGATGTCCAAGATGGCGCCGAAGGGCCCACCTCACCGGCTCCTGACTCCGACATGGGAGACCATACTGCAGATCAGGCTGAATTTTCCAACCCAGCAACTGACCTCTCGGTGAGAACAATAATGCAGGAGCTGAAAGCTTCCTTTAAAGCAGACATCCAGCAAATGACTGCAGAAATAAAAGCCGACATAAACAACATCGGCGAAAGAACGGCAAAACTTGAAGAGCGCACGGATGAACTTATCGACGCCCACAACTCCATGGCTGAGGCCTACTCCTCGCTCAAAACAAAACTTCAATCTCTGGAGGAGAAAATGGCAGACCATGAAGATAGGAGCAGAAGAAATAATGTCCGCATTAGAGGCATACCTGAATCTATCCAGACCTCTGATCTCCCTCGGTATGTACAGGATTTATTTAAATCACTGATACCCTCTTTAAACACCCTGGACCTGATGCTGGATAGAACACACAGACTACCTAAACCTAAACACCTACCTCCAGCTACCACTAGAGACGTAATTACAAGAATACATTTCTATACAGTGAAAGATAAGATCATGCAGGCTTCCAGAAACCTGTCAAAATGGCCGGAATCCTACCAACACATCAAAATTTTCACAGACCTATCCTCTGCTACTATGCTCAAACGTCGTACCTTCGCACCCATAACCACTGCACTGCGAACTGCCAACATCCCTTATAAATGGGGATTCCCCACCAAACTACTTGTGAAGAGGAACGGAGTGGACAGAGCCATCACCGATCTTAAAGAAGGCAAGCGTCTCCTGCAAGAATGGCAAGTACCGCTTCCCCCCACGGGTGCAGACCATCCAACCGCTACTGGTGCCTCCGCACCGCAACCGCTGACCAAGGAATGGTCACAGGCCCATAAGACCCACGGACACTCCACGAACTCTAAAGCTCCGACTACCTGATCCTGCTGAGGTCAAGCAGACGAGATTTACCGGAGAAAGTCATACCACCTTGACCTCTGATACTGTAACGTATAATGTTTTAATGCACCAATACTTACGGATTTAATTGCTTTATAGCTATTTTATATGTATACTCCTTGCTTTTCCCCCCCTAACCAGTGGCTAATTCAATGTTTAATTTGTTACGCTGTTATGGGCGAGATGTAACCCGCTCCTTGTTAACTTACTTAACTGATTTGTTAGACTGTATAACTTTTATACAAATGTCACTATCGAATCACCCCCAAGGCCTACTAATGGCCGTGTTTATCCGTTGCTTTAAGCAGCTGCATGTCACCTCCAGTGACATACGGAATGTTGTACATAGTTTTACCCCAGTTATCCCTACCCTCGAATCCAAGGGCACATTAAATATGAACCATAGAATATCTACTACTGTTATGGCACAACTAATGGGCATCCACAAGTCCAGTATAATAATATCCTGGAGGGAACGAAAAATAAAATGGAACGGGAAGGCAGCGAACCTACGCCTTCGCAGTAGCACGCCTTTTACCCGACCTTATGTCGATTAAAATATTATCTCTAAATACCAAGGGACTTAACTCCCCAAATAAAAGGAGACTAGCCCTACTTGAAGCCAAAAAGTGTAAAGCCCTTATAGCATACTACCAAGAAACGCACTTCACCTGGAAAGGCAGACCAAAATTTAACTCTAAAGACTACCCTCATAACTTTCACACTTGTTATAAATCTAAAAAACGTGGTGTGTCGACACTGATAAGTAAAGATGCCGCAATCACGTTAATACGCAAGCTCAGCGATAAAAAGGGCCGTTACCTAATCATTCAATGCCTCATTAATAACAATCCCTATACCCTAATCAATGTGTACAGTCCCAATACCAATCAACATGAATTCCTGCTTATAGTTTTAGCACTCGCAGATTTGTACAAATATGGAGAGATAATCATAGGTGGTGACACTAATTTTTTGATTGACAGTAACATGGACTCCTCCTCCACAGCCGATATCTCAGCGGCCTCTCTCACCCATAGAGCAGCACTGACATCTAAGATATGTGACACCCTGGCGGCCCACCAACTGGTTGACCCATGGCGCTTCCAGCACCCCGCAGAGGTGGACTTCACCTGCCACACTGCGGCACACAATAGCTATTCCCGAATTGATAGGTTTCTGGTTCCAGCCACTTATATGCCTAGCATAGAAGAAACCACCATTGGGTTGATTACATGGTCAGACCATGCACCTACCACAATGAGCCTAAGAGCACCCTTCCCTAGCAAAGGCACAGGTTCCTGGAGACTCAACGAGTCGCTCCTGACAGACCCAGCCGTTATCACACAAATAAAGGTTGACCTCACCAATTATTTTAACGAAAACACAAACAATGAGACCTCGGTAGACCAAATTTGGTTAGCGCATAAAGCGTGTATCCGAGGAAGCTTCATAAAACAGGCAAGTCGAGCCAAAAAACTGAGAACCGCAGAATACAGTGCCCTCATAACTGAAATTGCCCAATTAACGCATTCCAACAAACGCAACCCCAATCCTAAGACGCATACACATCTTCTACAACTGCAATCCAAACTTAGAAATATAGAAATGGCCAAAACAACTTATGCTCTCCGTAAGGTTAAACACAACTTTTTTGCCAATGGGAATAAAGCAGGCGCTAAACTAGCAGCGCAGCTCAAACGTAGAATGACGGCCTCTAGAATAGCTTATCTAGAAGACAAGAAAGGAGACCGCATCATCGACCCACAGGGTATAGTTTCAAAATTTGCAAACTACTACGGGGACCTATATAACTTAGCGACCGACCCCAATGTCACTCTACCAAACCCACAACTCATTCAAGACTTCTTGGGCGACTTAGACCTGCCCAGCCTGACAGATGCAGACAAAGAAACCCTACAAGGCCCATTCACCCTAGAAGAACTGACCGAAGCCATAGCTCACTTGCCTACTCATAAATCTCCAGGCCCAGATGGCCTCCCCAACGCATATTATCAAACCTTTACCTCTCTCCTTTCTCCGCACCTCTTAAAAGTCATGAATGAGAGTTCACAACAAGGCACCCTACCGAAAGAAATGCTGCTAGCCCATATCTCGACCCTCCCGAAACCAGGAAAACCCCCGACACAATGTAAAAATTTCAGACCTATCTCCCTTCTGAACTGTGACGCTAAACTCTATGCGAAACTCCTTAGCAATCGACTAGCACCACTACTACACAAACTCATACATAATGACCAGTCAGGTTTTGTGAAGGGACGACAAGGCTCAGACAACACTAGAAAAATCCTCAACGTAATAGATGCCATACAGAGACAGGGATCAGAAGGTCTCTTCTTGGCGCTGGACGCCGAGAAAGCCTTCGATCGCCTCAACTGGAAGTACATGACCGAAGTCCTGAAAAAGTTTAACTTCCCGGAGAACGTCATAACAAGTATTATGGCCCTGTACAGTTGCCCAGCGGCCAGAGTGTCCCACAATGGCTTCCTATCCCAACCGTTCACAATCACAAACGGCACCCGACAAGGGTGCCCACTATCTCCCCTCCTCTACATTTTATCCCTAGAACCCCTAGCTCATAAAATCCGGACCCACCCTGTCATCCACGGAATTACCATAAACGACAGAAAATACAGCCTGGCGCTTTTCGCCGATGATATTTTTATAACCCTTTCTAAACCACAACAGTCTCTACCCCCACTTATGGCTCTGTTAAAAAGTTTTGGTGACATCTCCCATTACCGCTTAAACCAGGATAAAACACAGGCATTACCAGTAGGAATGCCGAAATTAAAGGTAGACTCACTAAGTGACCGCTTCCACTTTGACTGGAGATTAACATTCATTACATACCTGGGGATGAAGATAGCATCCACTATATCTAAAACGATAACGCTTAACTACAATACCCTAGCCCTTGTGTGTAAAACGGAACTAAATAAATGGAAACATGTCATGCTCTCATGGTTGGGAAAAATCAACGCATATAAAATGATGATCCTCCCCCGTATCCTTTATTTTTTTAGAATGTTACCCCTGAAACTCCCCGCCCAATATTGTAAAGATTTACAGAAAATGTGTAATACATTCATTTGGGCAGGTAAAAAGCCTAGGGTGCCGATACGACTTCTCCAACTTGCACCCAAACTAGGAGGTGTGGGCCTGCCGAACATTGGTCAATACTATAAAGCTGCTGCACTAACCGGTGGTGTCCTCCTCCATGCCCAGCCCAACCTCTTACAATGGACAGACATGGAGAAAGCACATTGTCCAAACTCACCCCTCATTGAATATATGTGGACACCTCGCTGTCTTCGGACACGGAGACCCATGCTTTTTCCGACTACCTCCCATACCATTAATACATGGGACAAGTTCCTCTCGAGCTTAGGCCACCACGAAAAATTCCATCCAAAAGCACCCATTTCAATTGTTAAATCTGTGTCACAAAACATCCCACTTCACCTCTGGACCAATGCAGGGATCACTCACATATCTCAACTAGTGAGGAATAAAGAAATGATTCCCTTCCCTGAACTGCAGACTCATTGGCAATTACCAAGCAGGGCCATCTTCTCCTACCTACAACTGAAGAGTATCATACTAGCATACATGCCACATAGCGGCACCACCCCTGACTCCAGTTGGGTTACCCCTACTCTACTCTTAGACAGGTGCTGGTCCGCACCGACGAAACCAAAGACCCTAGCACTATGCTATAAAGCATGGCAAGAGATTGCACCCTCGCCACCCCTATCCCACAAAACCCAATGGGAGGCGGACTGTAATGAAACCCTTACACAAAACGAATGGCTGAAAGCCCTAAATGGACTCTCTAAACAGACCCGTTGTTACTCTCACATAGAAGCTCATAGGAAATTAATGTACCGATGGTACATAACCCCACAACGTCTCCATCGCATATTCCCCAACACACCACCCACTTGCTGGAGGTGTAGCAATGCCCTGGGTACATTAAAGCATATTTGGTGGTCCTGCGAAACTATCCAACCCCTATGGACACAAGCCCGTACCATATTAGATGAACTGAATATTCCGAACTTTCCCTTGACCCCCACAGTGTGCCTACTCCTGCTCCTACCCCAGCAGTTAAATCCAGGTGAAAAACAAATCACTGCACTTACACTAATGGCAGCAAGGAGCCTCTTAGCACAATGCTGGAAATCCCAGCAATGTCCATCCATACCTCAACTACGAGCAAAGTTGGATCAATTCTACTATTATGAAAAGTTATCCCTCGACACAGTAGAACGCAAGCAACGATTTAACGACACGTGGCATATATGGGAGCCACATACCACAACAAACAGATGACCCAACCAACCATGCTCACATCACCTCCCACATACCCTTAAAACAATAAAATTCCAACTCACACACTACTGCATACTCTACAAATCAAATAGCCAACCTGGCTGCCAGCCTGTAAATAAATCCTCCGAATACTACTACTGGCTCCCTACATTAGTGATGCCCTACCCTTCCTAGTTATCAAAGTTCTACTCCTTCACCGAGAACCACTCTCACCCCCCAAACTTAACTGTCCCACAAGGTACTAACTGAAGATAATAAGGTTACTCTATCACATAGAATGTAATGGTACACTAATAAGCTCACCTCTGAAGTTTGGGACAATGAATGTAACATGTAATTATGCTGAAATTGTTCACGACATCGGATGAGACTGTAACATACCTGTTATATTGTTACTAACAATGTTGCCGCTAACTACAACACTTGCAATTGGTCCTTCAAAATGTACCTTAACGATGTTGCTATCTGTGAACCATGTAACCAAGGATGACCCCTCCCTACTCTTCTTTCTGTATCCCTGATATTATTTCAAAATGCAATAAAAATCTAAATTTGAAAAAAAATATATATCTATACGAAATTTTATTCTAACTGTATTTTGATATTAATATATATATATATATTTATATCAAAATACACTTAGAATGAAATTGTATATATATCTATGTATATATAAATAAATAAAAAGAATGCGAACTATTCATATGTCCATATACAAAATTACATAAATAATTATATAAATATACACGTAGACTTCAAATATATAAATATGCATATATATTTAAATTCTACGTGCGTATTTATGTAATATTTTTACATAATTAAGTTATTTTTGTGATTGCAATTTAAGGGACCTGCCTGCCAACCCAGGCCGAAAGTCCAGAGAATTTAATTTGCTATCACTGTATTTTACCCTGTAACGTTCTACGACACCCTAAAACCTGTACATGGGGGGTACTGTTTTACTGGGGAGACTTCGCTGAACACAAATATTAGTGATTCAAAACAGTAAAACATATCACAGCAATGATATTGTCAGTGAAAGTGACTTTTTTTGCATTTTTCACACACAAACAGCACTTTTACTGATGATATAATTGTTGTGATACATTTTCCAGTTTTGAAACACTAATATTTGTGTTCAGCAAAGTCTCCTGAGTAGAACAGGACCCCCCATGTACATGTTTTATAGCGTTTTTGAAAGTTACAGGGTCAAATATATGGGTCAAATATTTTTACATTGAAAATGGCCAGGTTGGTTACGTTGCCTTTGAGAGCGTATGGTAGCCCAGGAATGAGAATTACCCCCATGATGGCATACCATTTGCAAAATAAGACAACCCAAGGTATTGCAAATGGGGTATGTCCAGTCTTTTTTAGTAACCACTTAGTCACAAACACTGGCCAAAATTAGCGTTCAATTTAGATTTTTACTTTTTTCACACACAAACAAATATGAACGCTAACTTTGGCCAGTGTTTGCGACTAAGTGGCTACTAAAAAAGTCTGGACATACCCCATATTGAATACCCTGGGTTGTCTACTTTTAAAAAAAATATGTACATGTGGGGTGTTATTTAGCAATTTATGACAGATAATAGTGTTACAATGTCACTATTGATACATTTTAAAAATGTATGTTTTGAAACCGCAATATCCTACTTGTACTTATAGCCCTATAACATGCAAAAAAATAGTAAAAAGCACGTAAACACTGGGTATTTTTTAACTCAGGACAACATTTTGAATCTATTTAGCAGTTTTTTTCATTCGCTTTTGTAGATGAGTAAAAGATTTTTCACATAAAATTCAAAAAACGTGTATTTTTTCAATTTTTCATCATATTTTTTCATTTTTTTTAAATTAAATTACATGAGATTATATAAATAATGGTATGTAAAGAAAGCCCCTTTTATCCTGAAAAAAACAATATATAATTTGTATGGGAACAGTAAATGAGAGAGCGGAAAATTACAGCTAAACACAAACAACACAAAAGTGTCAAAAAGATGCCTGGTCGCAAATGTACAACATCGCAAAAAAAGTCAGGTCCTTAAGGGGTTAAGGCTTCTTTTTTTTTTTTTTAATTGTTATAAAAAAAATACATTGTTGTATTTTTACTGAAGCTGTAATTCAAAATGTATTCCTTGTGAATATTATAACCTTGGTTTCATTCTTTATTACAGTCTGCTGTCATTCAAGTTATATTAACAGAAAATGTGTTTATTCACTGAGAATAAAACTGTAGTAAATTGAAAATTGAATAAGAAATTTAAAGCTGAAATATGCAACCTATGATGATAGCTGAGATGGGAATTTTTCCAGATTAGTATTTTTACCTCAATTATACAATTCAGTTTTCATTTCTATAGGTAAATAATTTCAATTAGTAAATAATCCGCAAAATACCTTAAGAAATAAACTTAGTGGAGGGGGGTGGGGCTCTGGTACTGGTGTTGAGCTGTAAACTGTAATCTCTTCAGGTAAAAGTTGACTACTACTACTATATGAGAGAAAAATAAGTAGCAAGAGAGGTGAGAATGGACAACAGTTCAATTAGCCTGCCCTTCGGTGGGTCCCCGCTCAGATCTCAAGCTGGTTTTCGCTCAACTTGTGCCATTACAGAGAGAACATATCTGAAGCCTATCAGGCTGGTCGGACCCATACGGGCAGTCCAGATCCGAAATGCCAGCAAGTTCCCTCTACATGAGAGATACGGCAACCCCATGTAAGGTATCATCAGTGAGGTATAACCTCCCTGATGATAAATAGGTAGAATTTTTGCTTACTTTTTTCCTCCTATCACCATGGCTACTGCCCCATTCACTAGAGTACATTTATCAATCCTCTCCTTATAACGGGCTCTATTACGGTATTTTCCATTAAAACCCCTCGGCCTTAATGCTCCACATAAATCCAGGGCAGCCTTTGACAATCTCAATGACTCTCATAAATCATTTGCCTTCTCCCAATATACAGTGCTGTACTGGTAGAGTAGAAATATCAGCAAGCAACTCTTTGACTACAGGTCCTATTCTCGCAGAAACCTCCACTTGCTTGATCTCCAGCATTTCTCCACCAAACTCTCCTTTTACCCATCTCAAATCTCACTTGCCCTAACTCTGCAACCTCACTCTACAGCTCCACTCTCTCCTCTCAACTAGACATCATGGCACCTCCTACATTTAAACACAGCAAGCATTCCCAATTACAACCCTGGCAACCCAAACTGACCCGATATCTCCAAAAATGTTCAAGAAATGCTGAACACTGTTGGAGAAAGTCTCACTCTGCACCTGACTTCCTCCACTATAAATGTATGTTGTGCTCCTACACTCTGGCTCTTTCCTCTGCAAAAGTAAATTACTTCATCACTATTATAACCACACTCTCCCCCTGACTATTTCACACTTTTAATGCTCTCCTTTGCCCTTTTGTTCCCCCTTCTCCTACCACCCTTTCCGTCTCAAACTTTTCAACTTACTTCACTCCCTCCCTTTTCAACCCCACTCCCTTCGCTCTTCTATGCTTAGTCACACCTTCTACAACGGAAGAGGTTTCTGCTCGGCTCCGGTCATCCCGCTCCACCACCTGTTCCCTCGATCCTATTCCCTAATTTCTCAGCCACACTCTGTCTCCCTCTCTTGCTATTCCTCTCACTAAAATTTTTAATCTCTCCCTTTCCTCTGGCTCATTTCCTTCACCCTTTAAGCATGAAACCATAACGCCAATTCTGAAAAAGCCCAACCTTGACTCCAACTCCCCATCCACCTACTGCCTTATATCGCTACTGCCATGTGCCTACAAGATCCTTGAGAGAGTTGTGTATGCGATATTGACAGACTCGAATCCAACTCTCTGCTTGAGCCACTTCAGTCTGGATTCTGCGCTCGTCACTCTGTTGAAACAGCTGTGACCAAAGTATTCAACGATTTAATCACTGCTAAATCTCGCGACCATTACTCTATCCTAATTCTACATGATCTTTCTACTGTCTTCTGCTCTCTCCTGGTGCTCCTCCTACCTCTCCCAGTGCTTTTTCAGTGTTTCTTTCTCTGGCTCTGCCTCTTCTCTCCAACCCCTCTCATTACCCCCTTTTATTACTCCTACTTATACCTTTTGTGCCCCCAAGGTTCTATCCTTGGTCCCCTACTGTCCTCTATCTATACTGCCTCCCTTGGTAAACTCATCAGCTCCTTTAGCTTCTATCATCATTTATATGCAGGTGACACACAAATCTACCTGTCCTCTTCTGATCTCTCTCCACCCATCTTTACTCGTGTCTCTGACTGCCTCTCTGCGATTTCCAACTGGATGGCTGCTCACTTCCTTAAACTCAATCTGTCCAAAACAGGTTGTCTGGCCTTTCAAGTGTTGCTACTCCCCTGTCTGTCTCCTTCCAAGTCAATGGAGCCGCCATCACTTCTACCTCGCAGGCTCACTGCCTAGGTGTTCTCTTTGACTCTGACCTCTCCTTCACCTCTCACGTCCAGTCGATCGCCAAATCCTGCCGCTTCCATCTCAAAAACATAGCTCGTATCCGCCCTTATTTAACACCAGTGCTGGTCCATGCCGTTGTTCTTTCTCACCTTGACTACTGCTATCCCCTTCTCAGTTGTCTTATGTGTTCCCAGATTGCACCGTTGCAATCTATAATGAATGCAGCGGCGAGGCTCATTTTCCTGTCCGCCAGCTCCTCCCATGCCCCCACCCTCTATCAGTCCCTACATTGGCTTCCACTTAGAAATAGGGCTCAATTAAAGATTCTGGTGCTTGCTTACAAGTCCCTACATAATGCTGCTTCAGCCTACCTATCCTCCCTAATACACAGATATGTCCCGTCGAGGCCCCTGCAGTCTGCCGAAAACCTATGCCTACCCTCTGTCCATACTCCCACATCTAAAGCTCGCCTCCAAGACTTCTCCAGGGTTGCACCTTTTCTGTGGAACTCCCTTCCCTTCTCCGTTAGACTTTCATCCAGTTTCCACTCCTTCAAAAAATCTTTGAAAACACACTTCTTCAGGAAACCATATCATTTAAACTGTTAATAGGTTTTCATCCCCCCCCCCCATGATTCCTCTCCTGCAACTTTCAAAAATAACCTACTAAGTTCTCAGTGATTACTTTTCTAGCATCCTATGTCATTACCTCTACTTATACCCTTACTAAACCCCACTCCCTCTAACATGTAAACACATTGAGCAGGGCCCTCAACCACTCTGTTCCTGTGCGTCCATTTGTCTGGTTACAATTACTGTAAGTCCACCCATTGTACAGTGCTACAGGATTTTCTGGCGCTATATAAATAATAAAATAATAATAATAATACAGTCACTGAAAGAGGGATTCACTATACAGAAATAGATCCTCACTCTGTGTTTAGTGCCTAGAGACATGCTGATACTCCTAACTGCAATGCTTGTAAATAGGACTTCCAGCACATTGCCAGGTACTGATCAGGACTGATCACTAATCATGTAACTGATCAGAAGATTCATGTCAGGTATACTTTGGGCTTAGAGTCTCTTTAGTCCTGCACTCACAAACACTATAGACACATTTAGACTCACACAATTACAAAGAGAGAGAGAGAGAGAGAGAGAGAGAGAGAGACTCAGTTCCAGACAGAAGCACACACATAGGCACACCAACATAGACAGGCACACATTCACAGATACAACCACAGGCACACAACAAGGGATACACTCATTCAGAGACATACAAACACTCACAGATTTACTTATTGTAGGTATAATGAGAGGGAAAGCCCACTGGTAGCTCTAAATCAAAGCAGGGCAGTTACAGCAGCACTTACCTTCTTATTTCTTCACTGTCTGGATCCTCCTGTGCTTTGAAGAAATAGACGTAACGAAAACGGGGGCATAAAGAGAGTAAATTGAAGTAAGCAATGGTGATAGAAACATTCAAATAAAGGGTAGGCCAGCCAGTACAGCTCTGTTTACAGTGACCTATGCTCTATTCAGAATTCAGAGACTCACAGCGCTGCGAGCTACCTGACTATAATCTTGGAATGTTTTTTTTAAACAAATTTCATTTGCAATAACTATATTTCATTTGCAATTATACAAATTGTGTATTCATTAATCTCGGCATGAAGGGGTTAAATTACAGTGAACCAAACACATAGCACAGATTCTAGATTTTGTTTCGATTCAGAACCTGGACAATTGACTTTGTCCTTAAGGAGTTCAAAAAAACCACCCATGCTGCTACTGTTACTACAATAATTTTGAGAAAAATAAGAATTTCAATACCGTAATTTTGTTTGTTTGATAAAATAATGGTACATTAAAATTCTATTAATTTAGACCTGCCAAATGCTTGTAACTCAGATAAAGACAATGATATCTATTACAGATTGTTCAAAAAAAAAAAAATGATCCAGCAAGTATTTAGATCAAGTCACATTTTATGTATTCATTGCAATTTGTATATCTATCTCTTATCTTTTTGAGATTCATTATACGATTGTGTCAAAGTAAATCGCTGTGTTTAAATTAACAACTATGATACATGTGACTGCTTGCAGAAAAATGTATTTTTAATAAATGTTGTGTTTTCTCTAGTTACGTTTAATGAAATGTACACGAGTGCAATTGATTTCATACCAAATAAATTGTCCAACGAATGTAGTAGAATTCAACAATTTAGAAGTTTCCAAATTTCTAATATCAGCAGAAAACTGAAATGAAATGAATCATTTTATATGTATATGTACAGTGCATATATATTATTTAAATACTCAATTTACACCTATTATCCATTCATAGGTGTACCTTTAGCTTCCTCCTCTTCTCCCCCACAGGCAATCTTTATCTATCATATTGAGGAAACACAAGAAAAATAACAGATGTTATTCTGGGTGTGAATTGCAAAATGTTCAGTGAATTTCTATTGGTTTGTATGGTGATTGCTCATTAATTAACACTATGCTCCATAATAACACCTGTTTGCCTTGATAGCTCACTCTCTCTTTTAGTATTTATTGGAACTCTACCAAGATATTGCATTTTCTCCTTAGAACAGGTTCCGTTCTGCCTTCAGTGTTATCTCAGGCTTTCACATAAACAAGATAGTAAGTTTAGAACTACCTTTAAGTAAGCAAAGTCTCCCCACTGTTATCTTAAAAGGTTAGAAATGGGACATACACTGTATAATCATAACAGATAGAAAAAGTATAATACTGCTAGGAAATACACAAAAAATGCCAGAGATGGCAGCATGGAAGTATAAGTGTTGAAAATTGATTAAGTGAAAAAAGTAATTCTCAAAAAAGAGACAGCACTTCCCTATTATTTTAAACTTATTTAAAAAAAAAAAAATGTTGTAAATGTGTTCATGGCAGCTCCAGGATTTTTTTTTTCTTCTTTTCCTTTTAGAAACGTAAGCATTACTCATACAGTTTGAAATATTAAAAATATACTGGATTCTAATAAGCTTTACATATTTCCATGATAATTCGATGGTCGATGGTCATCATTATTATAAAATGGATTTCAAAGTTTGCTTGTTATAGCATTTTATAAACTATACAGTTTTACTTGTTACATTATCTAGTTACATGCAAATAATTCATAATAAATGGAATTACTGAAAACAAATTTACACAAGGATATTCATTAAAACACAACTCTCTGGCATTTATAGTGCATTTCAAATTTCAGCCCAAAATAGACAAAATGAAAGCATAGCTGAATTTTTACAATTTGTACATTTTGTCCTAACACTTGAAATTAACTTAAAATTGAAGCATAATTCACACTTTGATGAATATCTCTATTACAGGTTCAGTCCACAGGCTACATGTAATGAAGTTTATTGATACACAAAAGATACAGAAGAAACATAAAATGTTTCAGCCTACATGGCCATCAGCATGCATGATTATGGCCATGTAGGCTGAAACATTGCATGTTTTTCCTAAATCCTGTGTGTACCAATAAACTTTATTGCATAGCACCTGATCTGTGTAGCATGTTGCCTGTAAATAGATTTGTGAGTTTTTGTAGAATTCTCTGCATGACCCTTCTGCCCAGGTATCTCTACTCGAAAATCTACGACTACACTGAGAGCCACACAACCCCATCAATTGAGTCTGTTACAGTTAAATCATCAAATCTAATGAGTTATAACAGTAACAAATGTAAAAAGAATGATTTTAAAAATTAGGTAATGAAAAGAGAGAAAACCTGCTAGAGAAGGGGAAAATTGGAAAAAGGTAATTTATGGAAAAATAATTTGGATGCAGTCAATAGGGTGAAGTTACTAGTGTCCATTGCTAAAACAAACAGTTTGCATATCTGTGCTGCATTGCCAGAAAAATTAAACTTGTGACCGGAAACCACTCAATAGAAAATTATGGGAACAATTACTTTTACTATGGCACAACTATTCTTCAGGTTTAATAAAGAACATAAGCTGATGAAAATCATACACCTAGTTGTGTGCCACTAGTCAGGTTGTCTAGTCTGGGATTTGTCACAGTTTGCAGCTATAATTAATCACTTCCACCATCATTTTTCAACCGACCAGAAAATACAGTTGAGAAATTAATAGTAAATAATAATAAAAAAAAATAATAATTTGGAATAATATGTCTAAAAATAAAATTGGCCTGGGTCTGAAATAAAAGAGAATGAATAGGAATAAATTAAAGAATGCAGTGTATGAATACATAGATGGGATGTAGCAAGTCAAAAACAGGTGCTATTCTAGAGCAAAGTGCTAAATAGGAAGCAATCACCACAAAACCACTATTTAGCACTTACAGCTGTAATCAAAATTATTCAACCGCCATTGAAAATCAGGTTTATTGTGAAAATGTACAGACTTTCAGCTGTTTGCACTGAACAAATCAAACAAAAGCAATTGAAATTGCTCAACACAATGAATTTTTCAAGTGGTTTCTCCATATTCAAGTAAAATGTAACTTATAATGACTTCTCCAGTCTCAAAACTATTCAACCCCCTGAATAGAATCCCTTACAACAGCACAAATGTGCAAAACAGGTGTTGTCTTTAGCACACCTGGTGTAACTAATCAAGGGCTTCATTAGTTGCGCCAGGTGTGCTTGAGCTGGAACACTTGAAATACCTGAACTGGCTTGGGGTTTGTCTAGTGTCACGTTTGACTTCATGTTAGAACTATGGCTAAGTCAAAAGAATGGCCCACAAAGGTAACAGAAGACGTTATTGCCCTTTACAAACAAGATACAAAAAGATAGCAAACGCACTGACTGTTTCTAGAGATATTGTTGGAAGCATAGTTCACAAGTTCAAAGTTGAAGGAACATTGGTTACACTACTTGGCAGGGCAGAAAAAGGAAGCTATCAATAGCTGCAACCAGATTTCTGAGAAGGCAGGTTGTGAAAAATCCTCAAGTGACTGCATAAGACCTGCAGCAAGACTTGGTGGCAACAGGGACGGAGGTTTCAGTGATACCAAACGTACAAGTTTTCCATGCCAGAACTCCATAGTTTTCCATGCCAGAACTTAGCAATAGGCCAAGATTCCTCAGGAACGCTGCATTAAGCTGGTGTCTGGCTATGCATCTTGTTTGAAGCAGGTCACAATAGCAAAAGGGTTCTCTACTAAGTACTAAGATGCTTGCCATGAAGGTGTTGAATAATTTTGAAACTGGAGAAGTATGCATTTTAAGTTGCATTTTCAGTTTAATTTGGGGAAACTACTTGAATCATTCATTCTGTGTTGGGCTATTCCCTTGCTTTTGTTTGATTTGTTCATTGCAAGCAGCTGAAAGTTTGTAAATTTTGACATTAAACCTGATTTTCAATGGAAGTTTAATCATTTTTTTTACAACTGTAGCATCCAAATAGCATCTGTTTTGATAATTCTCACCTACAGACTATTAGAAATATGTATGTGTGCATAGAACTCAAACAATTAGACATTATAGCATGTTTCTGTTATTCAAAGTAAAGTAAATCAATAACCTGAATGACTGACAGATAAAGTACATATTTAACCTACCAATTACATGATTCCTCTTTTTCTTGTTTGCTTATACATTATTTAATGCTAAATACAAGTATGAAGAATAACCAGCGAGAACCTTTACTTCAAGTCATTGCAGGCTCTAATCTCTCCATTCTCAGTTCTTTATTGAAAAAGTGGGGCTAATTTATTACACTGACAATAAGAAGATACATGTATAAAAATAGCATCCTTATATGAGTATGTTGAACACAGAGAAAAACAGTTATAAGTATGATGAATAACTTTAATACAAACATACTATATTCGGATTCTTGATAAGCACGGTAATTATTTTAACTAGATAAGGAGCAAGTTATCGGTTCTTATCTTGTACAGCTAAATAGACCTAGTAGAAATATGATGTATTAAATTTATACTCTATGTACTAGTGGATATTTATTTCTTTTTTTTTATTTTTATTTAGAAACAATTCCTAGGATATTATGATTATTAAGTCGACTGCCTTAAAAAATGGAGCTGTCCATGGTTTTTAATGCTGCTTTTAAAATTCTGCAACTACTAAACAGGATTTGATTGACTATAAGCGACAATGTGTAACAGGCTTGCAGAACATCAGGTTGCGGACAGTTAATATAAATTGATTAATGTTGGCAGGATGTAAGCAGAATGTAATTTAGGCCTCTACAGAAATTGGGTACCTGCATTGATTTTTACATCTCGGGCAGAGTTATCTCAAAAGACATTTGAATCAGCAAAGATTATTCAACACAAATCAATAAGCACAAATCTCACTTTTAAAAAAATATATAAGAATTTCAAGTTTTCTTTCTCCCTGCCACCATGTTTATTAATATTTAAAAGAAACTTTCAAGACCCGACAGAAAAGAGGCATTTGGCTGTGTTCTATAATTTAACATTTTAATTTAATTTCCTAGTCCTTGTAAATACTGTCATTTTATAGATGATCTATCAATATTCACACACAAATTAATTTTCACTTTGTATATTATTCGTAATTAATAAGCAGTTTTTGTTAACACTTGGTGTTATGTTAGTGCCTCTAAAATAATAATAATTTATTGTACTTTATTGCATTTCATACCAGTGTTAACACGTAAGCAAAACTATGACATTTATTCGTTAAACTGTCGAAAAATGATAAAGACATTGTTCTTTTTAGGCCAACTTAGAATAACTGGATATATAGTTAAAATGACAAATTTACCAATTCCTCTCTTTTGGCCTAAGAGTTGTAATTCTCTTTACAATTCCCTGAAATCCATTGTTTAGTGACAAAACTCTATTATATAGACTTGTAAAGACTTACAAACTGCATTTGTAGCTTGTTTGCAAAATGGTGAAAAGCAGGGAATTTGATAGTTAAAGGACCACTATAGTGCCAGGAAAACAAACTCGTGCCCTGAGGGTGTCCCCACCCTCAGGGTCCCACTCCCGCCGGGCTGAATGTAGAGGAAGGGAGGTTAAACACTTACCTTTCATAGGCGCTGGGCTCCCTCGGCGCTAGGGACTCTCCTCCTCCTATGGCCGTCATCGGCTGAATGCGCATGCGCTGCAAGAGCCGCTCGCGCATTCAGCCAGTCCATAGGAAAGCATTCTCAATGCTTTCCTATGGACGCTGGCATCTTCTCACTGTGAAAATCACAGTGAGAAGTGCGGAAGCGCCTCTAGCAGCTGTCAATGAGACACAAAAGGTGTCAAATGATATTACTTAAATTTTTTTGAACCCCCGATATGCTTTTAACATATTTGTTACATAACTTGGGAATCTGAAATTCCTCATGCTCACATACGATTCTCCCCCCCTTCCCCCCAGAAATCTGTAAATTCTACTTAAAAAGTGTTATACTAATTAAATACAGAGATTTGTCCTCCTCTGTATATAACAATGGTCTTCTGTATGACCCTGTAACAGGAGCTGTGATTAACACAAAACTCATGTACCATAAATGGACAATGCTATCAGTCTCAATGTTTTACATTATAGCTAAAACGTGTTTGCTATGAACTAAACAATGAACACTGTCACTAGACATCTCAAGTCTTGAAACCCTAATTAAAGATTTTCATAACGTCATGTAGAAAATGCAAAAGAACATGTTACAGCAGGTGCGATATCAACTATCACTCCTCAATATTATGCCACTTTCTGTGTTCTGATCCACTGAAAGACACAGTAAAATGTACCAACACCTCTATGAAATCACCAGAGTGGAACAGTGAAAAGAGCAATTAATTATACACAAAATTCATTAGGGCTAATAAGACTCCTCCAGATCTTCAGTATTCAATTTCAAAAAATAAAGGTCTATAGACATGAAACAAAAACCAAACATACATCCAGCAGTGCTATATATCTCACTATTAGATGAATACAATTGCATTTGCCTTTTTATTGTTTGTAGCTAATTTATTTTATAACAAACCCTGAAAATGTCTGTGCATAATTGACAAAATGTGTTTTGCTTTTTTATAGCTGACTACTATTTATTATTCTACTAGACTACATTTTTTGTGGATTCTGGAAAAAGTAGAGGACTGTGCGATCACTGCTTGTACCAGTAATGGTCATATGATATATATACATATATATATATATTATATATATACATATATTGGAAGGCATGGCCTGAAGTTGTGGGAGGGGCTATAGACCTACAAAAGGGACTCCCCCCTTTCCCTACTTTCCTTTGTGGGTCAGACGAATAGCCCCACCCTCCACTCCCATTGTTCATATTTCCTCTATGTAAGCCCACTTTTTACCGGCCTACAGCATACGTCGGTTTCGGCACACCTCAACCGATTATTCCTAAAGCTACATCGCTACAACCATCTTATTCTATATCATATGAGAATGCCCCGAACACAAATATATATATATATACACACATTTTATATATATTTTATTATATATATATATATATATATATATATACAAATATAATTTGCAAGTGCATTTATCTATTAATGTTGTAGAGCTTTTAAATGTTTTGCACTATCTTTCATTTTCCTTTTATATCTATGTGTATGGGAATTTTTGAGGAAAGGAAACATGAAGGATAAGGAGATTTAAAGAAATACCAATATTTTGGGAGATAGTAAGATACACCCTATACTTGTCATACCCTTGAGAGTGCATTTAAAATGTATCTGATATAGTGATGTACAGAACTGATCTATGTATGTTTTTTTGTTTTATGTCTGTAGACCTTCATTGTTTGACAAAGATACAGTAAACCCCTAAGCCGACAAGAAAGAGTCCACTGGGACCATGAATACCAAAGAGAGGTTTAAAACAGAGCAATACTTTAAAACATATTAAAATAAGTATTTAAAACCAAAACAACTGCCATAAATATATATGTGTATAAGGAATTCCCTAAAAGCATGCAAGATGAATGCATTTGGAATAACAGAACCTGGAGATATAGCAGGAGACATTTTTGTGGGTTACGCTGTGTTTGCACATAACATGCAAAGATTCACATACCGCCATTTCTGTAACAACAAGTTGGAGGGAAGATATTCTTCAGGTGGCTTTGGGTGCTGTCTAGTCAATTTCATTACTTTCTCTATCACTGTGTAAAAATGCACTCTGACAATAGTATATGTAGTAATTGTAGGAAATGTAGCAGAAATATGCGTGTTTCACCAAATCTTCTTATTCTTCATGTCTCCTTTTCTCAACAATTCCCCAAGGACTATTTTGAAGGAAATGTAGCAGATCTGACAGATGTAACATCACACAGTAGTGTTTGAAAGAAAGATGCCACTTATCAATATAAAGCAGCATTAGGCACAGACTCTGAAATATATCTAAAGTGCATGTTATATATACATAAAATCACCTATAAAAGCTAAAAATCTTATCCGTAGAAAATCTTCTATAAAATCAGGTGTACACCTTTAAGAAAAAATAAATCTAAAATAGTATAAAAAACTTTTATACAGTATAATAAACACCATAACGTCGGAACACTCACATAAGTCAGAGCTATATGACCTAACTCTGATGTGAAAAGTTTTTTAGGTCCGTATGGACGAACTTTTCCCCTATTGATTGATATGCAAGGAACGTAGTAGTTCTCTCTAGTATTCATGCAGATAATCTCAAAAGGGTCAAAAATTCACAAACATAGAGCCTCAGTACATGTGCTCTAATAGTTCAGGACCATATCACATATTCCCTGGTTTGCTGGAACTTGATGGCCAGAAGTTGATTTAAAAACAATATATACTTCTATTATTATATACTTTTTAAAAAAACTGATATTTTAAAAAACAGTTAAAGTAAAAAAAAAAAAACACAATATAAATATACTCTCCAAGCTAAAAACACATTTTGCTGTGTAGGCTTAATCAGTTCACTCAACTGAGGAAGCCTAGACGTCGAAACGTGGTTTGGGAGTCTGGAGAGGATATTTATATTGGGGTTTTTTTTCTATTGCGCTGTTCATTTTGTTTACATCTAATTTCTTTGTCTGTTGGGTGGAATTACACATCACAGTGTGGTAGAAGCTTATGATTGATCATTGGTTATTTGCACTCACTTATATATTTATATATTTTTTTCACAAGATAGCACTTATTTCTATTTTTTGGCTCTGGAATATCTCTGATTATGATTTTATTTTTTTTGAGTGACCTGATTAAGCCTACACAGCCAAATGTGTTTTAGGAGCTTGGAGAGTATATTTATATTGTTTTTTTTTTTTACTTTGACTATTTTTTAATATATGTTTTTTTTTTTTTTTTTTAAACAAAGTTGATGTTGGTTCTCCTGGAGTAATTATCCAGGTCAGCTATTTAAGAAAACAAAAAAAAACAGAAACTTTTTAATCTTATTCGGTGTGGGTATTCTCTGGGGTTTTATGTACATGAATGCATTCATCCATTTTTTCCTCTAGGTGGTTTTGTCATCTTTCCAAAGATTTGAATGTCTTTCTCTATCTCTACTGCCAATGGAAAGTTCTGGTGAAGGGAATCTTGTGTCTTATCCTGCTTTTTATTCACTTTGACTTCAGTTAGGAAGCCTGCAGGAGCAGATGAGATTGATATGATATTTTTCCAGCCAAAATTAGAGGCAAGGAACGTAGTTTTGTCATCAGCATTTTGGAGGCCTACCATTGCTTGTCCAAATCTTTACTGACATTAACATGCCGGATCTCTTACATGCACACTTTCTAATTAGCTAGCACTCAGTGAATAATACAAAACTCTTCCACAAGGACCTCCAATTCTCTTTTCACTAGCAAAAAGACACTCTAAAGTGAGATATAGAGATGTCTCGAATAGTTTTCTGGCGAATAGTTCATGGCGAACATATCTTGTTCGCGTTCGCCACGGTGGGCGAACATATGCGATGTTCGGTCCACCCCTTATTCGTCATCATTGAGTAAACTTTGACCCTGTAACTCACAGTCAGCAGACACATTCCAGCCAATCAGCAGCACACCCTCCCTCCCAGACCCTCCCACCTCCTGGACAGCATCCATTTTAGATTCATTCGGAAGCTGCATTCTTAGTGAGAGGAGGGACAGTGTAGCTGCTGCTGATTTAATAGGGAAATCAATAGCTAGTCTAGTGTATTCAGTGTCCACTACAGTCCTGAAGGACTCATCTGATCTCTGCTGTAAGGACAGCACCCGAAAAAGCCCTTTTCAGGGCTAGAACATCAGTCTGCTTTTTTTTTTTTCTGTGCCTGCCTGCCAGCGTGTGTGTCAGGCTCACAGCGTGTACTGTGCCCACTTGAGCAGTGCCACCACTCATATCTGGTGTCACAATAGCTTGCATTAAAAAAAAAACAACAACTTTTTTCACTGTAATATAATAGCAGTCAGTTTCATTCACACGTGTGTGTTTCAGGGCCTGCCAGGGCACAGTGTCACACCAGTGCAACTCATATCTGGTGTAACAGTAGTGTACATTTAAAAAAAAAATTTTTTTGACTGTAATAGATTGAATAGCAGTTAGTTGTCTGCAAGCGTGTGTGTCAGGCCTACAGCGTCTACTCTGCCAACTTCTGCCAGTGCACAGTGCCACTCATATCTGTTGTCACAGTAGCTTGCACGCATAGTACCACTAATCGAAAAAAAAATGATAGGCAGAGGCAGGCCACCCCGCAGGGGCCGTCGTGGTCATGGTGCTGTGATTCCCTTTGGCCCTAGAATAATGCCCAGTGTTCAGAGGCCACGTACCCTGAAATCGAAAAGTTCTGAGGACATAGTTGACTGGCAAACACAGGACACCCAATCTTCTACAGCTTCCGCTCGGAACCTTGACGCACCATCCTCCTCCAGCTTAGCTTCGGGCACCTCTCAAGTTACCACTCGCCCGCCTGCCGCCACCACCAACACTAGCACCACAGCTGCTTCACTTGATCTGTCAGAGGAGTAATTTACACATCAGTTGGAAGAAATGAGTGATGCGCACCAGAGGATGTAGATAACAGGGATATGTCTCAGTCAGGCAGCATTACACACATGGACGTATGGTGTGATGATGATGATGTTGTACCCGCTGCTGCTTCCTTTGCTGAGTTGTCAGACACAAGTGAAGCGGTTGATGATGACGATGCATCCCTGGATGTCACGTGGGTGCCTGCTAGAAGAGAAGAAGAACGGGGGAAAGTTCAGATGGGGAGACAGAGAGGAGGAGGAGGAGACGAGTTGGAAGCAGGGGGGGGTCATCGCAAAGAGCTAGTGGCACAGTCAGACAGCATGCATCGGCACCCGGGGTCAGCCAGACAGCACGCCAATCAATGCATGCTGTGTCCACCACCAGAATGACATCATTGCAGAGCTCAGCAGTGTGGCATTTTTTTTGTGTGTCTGCCTCTGACAACAGCGATGCCATTTGCAACCTGTGCCAAAAGAAACTGAGTCGTGGGAAGTCCAACACCCACCGAGGTACACCTGCTTTGCGAAGGCACATGATCACACATCACAAACACCTATGGGATCAACACATGAGTACAAGCAGCACACAAACTCAAAGCCGCCATCCTCCTCCTGGTCCAGCATCTTCAGCCACGTCAACCACTGCTGTCCTTCTTGCCCCCTCTCAACCATCCGCCACTCCATCTCTCGCCTTGAGCAGTTCCTGCTCATCTGCCCACAGTCAGGTGTCTGTCAAGGACATGTTTGAGCGTAAGAAGCCAATGTCACAAAGTCACCCCCTTGCCCCGCATCTGACAGCTGGCTTGTCTGAACTCTTAGCCCGCCAGCTTTTACCATACAAGCTGGTGGAGTCTGAAGCGTTCCAAAAATTTGTAGCTATTGGGACACCACAGTGGAAGGTACCCGGCCGAAATTTCTTTGCACTAAAGGCAATCCCCAACCTGTACTCGATTGTGCAAAAGGAAGTAATGGCATGTCTGGCACACAGTGTTGGGGCAAGCGTCCATCTGACCACTGATACCTGGTCTGCAAAGCATGGTCAGGGCAGGTATATCACCTACACTGCGCATTGGTAAACCTGCTGACGGCTGCCAAGCATGGAATGCGTGGCTCTGCAGAGGAATTGGTGACCCCGCCACGACTTGCAGGCAGGCCTGCTGCCACCTCCTCTACTCCTCCTACTCCATCCTCTTCCATAACCTCCTCGGCTGAGTCCTCTTCTGCTGCTATGTCTTGCTCCACATCAACGGCAACCCCCCAGCTCCCCAGGTACTATTCAACATCCCGGATACGGCAGTGTCACGCAGTCTTGGGGTTGACATGCCTGAAAGCAGAGAGTCACACCGGACCAGCACTCCTGTCCGCCCTGAACGCACAGGTGGATCAGTGGCTGACTCCTCACCAACTGGAGATCGGAAAAGTGGTTTGTGACAACGGAAGAAATTTGTTGGTGGCATTGAATTTGGGCAAGTTGACACATGTGCCGTGCCACGTTACTGGACGCTCATGCGCAATGCCTGTAGGCTCATGCGTCCTTTTGAGGAGGTGACAAACCTAGTCAGTCGCACCGAAGGCACCATCAGCGACATCATACCATTTGTTTTCTTCCTGGAGCGTGCCCTGTGAAGAGTGCTGGATCAGGCCGTAGATGAGCGTGAAGAGGAAGAGGAAGAGTTTTGGTCACCATCACCACCAGAAACAGCCTTATCAGCATCGCTTGCTAGACCTGCGGCAACGCTGGAAGAGGATTGTGAGGAAGAGGAGTCAGAGGAGGAATGTGGCTTTGAGGAGGAGGAGGAAGACCAACCACAACAGGCATCCCAGGGTGCTCATTGTCACCTATCTGGTACCCATGGTGTTGTACGTGGCTGGGGGGAAGAACATACCTTCAGTGAGATCACTGAGGACGAGGAACGGGACATGAGTAGCTCGGCATCCAACCTTGTGCAAATGGGGTCTTTCATGCTGTCGTGCCTGTTGAGGGACCCTCGTATAAAAAGGCTGAAGGAGAACGACCTGTACTGGATGTCCACGCTACTAGACCCCCGGTATAAGCAGAAAGTGCCTGAAATATTACCGAATTACCGCAAGTCGGAAAGGATGCAGCAGTTCCAAAATAAATTAAAAAGTGTGCTTTACATAGCGTATAAGGGTGATGTCACAGCACAACGGGAATCTAACAGGGGAAGAGGTGAAAGTAATCCTCCTCCTCCCACGACCAAGCCGGCAAGGACAGGACGCTTTACAGACGTGTTGTTGATGGAGGACATGTGGAGCTTTTTAAGTCCTACGCATCACCACAGACCTTCGGGGTCCACCCTCAGAGAACGACTCGACTGACAGTTAGCAGACTACCTCGCCTTAACTGCAGATATCGACACTCTGAGGAGCGATGAACCCCTTGACTACTGGGTGTGCAGGCTTGACCTGTGGCCTGAGCTATCCCAATTTGCGATAGAACTTCTGGCCTGCCCCACTTCAAGTGTCCTGTCAGAAAGAACCTTCAGTGCAGCAGGAGGTATTGTCACTGAGAAGAGAAGTCGCCTAGGTCAAAAAAGTCTAGATTACCTCACCTTTATTAAGATGAATGAGGGATGTATCCCGAAGGGACTGACAGTGGGCGATACATTCGACTAAAAAGGCCTGATGTGGGGGACGTAACAGGGATTAAACTGATAAGAATAGTACTACTTAACACACCACTCCTATCTGGTGGCACATTAGATTGCACGCGCAGTGCCCCAAATTTGAAGTAGGAGGACCGACCAAGCATCTTTTTCCATCTCCCGGTTCCTAAAATCGATGCCATATACACGTCCCCTGATAGGGGACGTAACAGGGATTAAACTGATAGGAATAGTACTACTTAACACACCTTATAATAACGCAGAGAGAGGCAACGCAGAGAGAGGAGTCTGAAGAAGAGGAGTCAGAGGAGGAAGGTGGCTTTCAGGAGGAGGAAGACCAAACACAGCAGACGTCCCAGGGGGCTTGTTGTCACCTTTCGGGGACCCTTGGTGTTGTACATGGCTGGGTGGAGGAAGAGACCTTCAATGATATCAGTGAGGACAAGGAACGGGACATGGCTAGCTTGGTATCCAACCTTGTGCAAATGGGGAGTTTGCGGTTGTGCAAATGGACTGTTTGCGGATGTTTGTGGTGCGTTAAACGGGGAGTTTGGTCTGTCACTGTGAAGCGGGCGTAACCCTTACACTACCTGATTGATACAACATCATACCTGATGTTTTAAAGCACGTTATTCCAAACAATTTAGGAATGTTAGGTGATTTATGCCCTTTATTGATTAAAACCAGACTCTGCATCAACTATGTAATTTTCCATGGGAGTTTTGCCATGGATCCCCCTCCGGCATGCCACAGTCCAGGTGTTAGTCCCCTTGAAACAACTTTCCCATCACTATTGTGGCCAGAAAGAGTCCCTGTGGGTTTTAAAATTCGCCTGCCTATTGAAGTCTATGGCGGTTCGCCTGGTTCGCCCATTCGCGAACATTTGCGGAAATTCGCGTTCGCCATTTGCGAACGGAAATTTTTTTGTTCGCGACATCTCTAGTGAGATATATTATTGGGTTTGAATTAATGAAATTGATTACACTACTGATATGTATTTACCTAACTTTTCACCAAATTCCATTTTTAGAACCTTTACTATACGGCTATAGAGATAGCATTTAATCCAATCTGGACATTTTAATATGATATGAGACCTGTTGTGCTTTTATCTGCAAAATATCCAGCGATGAAAAATAAAATATTGTGAAACACAGGTTTTACATTTAGATATCTATGTGAGATTTTATTGCTTGACTTTTTTTTTTTTTACACATACTATTCCTCAGTGCATCATTATGTATATACAAATCAACCACATTTTTGTAGAAATAGTACTTTATCTCTAGTAGTGGAAGTTCATTGGGCAAATAACATGAGCAGACCATACCCCGGTCAGTCAATCTTACCATTTTGGAGAAACATACTACTCAAAATCTTGGGATGTGACAAATAAATTAATATTTACTATATGACCCGAACTAAGCAATACTTCCCAAGGTTTAAGCATCCACACTATGGCTCACACACCAGGTGAAGTCACTTAATATATTAAGGAAAGAGAAGAATGATAAATAAAACTATTTTTCTATATTATTATCATAATCACACACTAAATCACTCCACAGAACAAAATGCAGTGTGCCTGCATGTCCTTAACAAACGTAACCCTCATAAACAGGAACACAAGCATGATGAATATTGTCCAATTAAATAATAAAATGCTACAATCTGAATGAAAATAGGGTTTTCTGTTCATTTAGGACATACAGGAGCACTCAAACCACACAGAAAAACGCTTAAACTCACAATGGGTCCTAAGTCCAAGAAAACCAAAGCAGACAAACCCGAGGAGGGCAGGAATATCGAGGAATACCTCCATCGGGTGCAGGGAGCCTGCGGGCCCAAGATGGCCGCCGACACGGACGGTTACTCTGACTCCTCTGTGGAGATACTGCAAAGCAGAGGTGCAGCGGATCTACTGCATCCACTACAGACCACGCGGGTCCCACACGGCATACAATCAGTGCCTGTAACAGCGGCCACGCTGAAGGAAATGCTAAATGACCACCAAAAAACTTTGCTGGCGGATATGGCCACGCTTCGGAATTGACCTCTAAGGCATGGTCGGACGGCTGACAACAATGGAGACAGTGTCAGAAAGTCACACAAATTCACTAGACCCTAGAAGTGGAGGTACAAACCCTAAAGAAGCAGCAAGCCACATTGGAGTAACGCATTGTGCAAACGGAAGATGCCAGGCGCCGCACAAACATTAAAGTGCGCGGCTCTCAGAGGAAATACCTACCGCGGAGTTCCCGCACCTCATGAGAAGACTGGTGGAGTCCCTCCTGCAGCCCAAACAAGTGAAAAGCATTACCTTTGAGGGAATGTTTTGGATTCCGAAGCCGAGAGAAGCCCCAGAACTAGCCTCCAGGGACGTGGTGGTACGCTTCCACTCCCTCAGCGACAAAATGTTGGTACAAGGTGCACTGAAGGGAACCTCACCCCACGTGCTGTGGAGAAAGTCCCTTCAGCCCTTCACAAGCCAGTTCAGAGCCCACGACATCCGATATAAATGAAGGTCACTGCAAATACTTCAAATACTGCGGGTAGATGCAACCTATTTGGTGCAAACCTTGCAACAAGTGGCTGCCCTACTGGACACTCTTGGCCTCCCAAGAGATTCTTTCCCAATGCCCTCAATAAGGGGGATCCCCACGACACAACACCCGCGAACCTGACACGGGCTACACCAGCTAAAACATCCATGGCAAGCTCCACAGCACAGGCATTAGCCCCTACATGAAGCACAAAGCCAGCCTCATGGATACAAGAATGCTATCCTCAAACATTTCAGCCTAATTGGTAACTGTAACGGACCGTTTCACTTACAAGAGGATAAAACCCAGTTTAGGCGATATCCCCCTTTCCAGATGCACAGGCAGCTACTGCAAGCACCACTCTCGCGACTGGAAACACACGAACACTGGAATAGCTGAACAAGAAAAGCATACGAACAGCTTACACTCCTGGCAGTCAGCATACAATCCAATTCCCCCAAAGAACAAGACGACACATCGCTTTTAGGGTTAAGCAGGAACTGAGGACTGGCTCATCCAGCCTGGCTTTTATTTCCAACTCACACATACAGGCCACACCCAGGGGGAGGCATAAAAGAACCAATGACATAGATGTTACCTCCCACACATCCCCTCCCCTTAGTGTGACACATAATCCCATTATGCATACAGTTTAAAATATACTTTTACACAACTTTCCTAACTCTAAAACCATACATCACATTCACATACCCACAATCAATCCATTCAGGGGAACAACATATTAAAAAATGGCATGGATCAGACCAGGGGTTCAAAAGTTAGTAAAGTATCTTTTAAAACCCCTAGCTTTCCAGCTCAGACTGTTTTTTACAGAGCCTTCTCTGTGCTGGAGAAGTAATCAAATTATCTCCAGCACAGAGACAGACTCCATTAACCACATGGTTACAGAAAGACATAAAACACTTTAAAATACAGAAAGTTACTTTTTATCCATAACACGCAGACATTTCACATATCCCCAGATAGCTGGGATCTGAGCGCACAAAACTACCGAATAGCGCGCAGATCCTATTCATACAGTACAATTGCCATGGAACTAAAGTCTTTCCCATAGTCTTTCATTATATGAATAGGCTCCATGGTATAGCTATCTGGGGTATCACATTCCCATAAAGTCTGGTCCATAGTCCAAAGGCAAGAGGCGGGCAATCAGCCCCCTCCAAGGACACGTGGCGAGGTCGGTTTCGCCACAGTAACTGACTCAATGGTGCCAGGCACCCTATTACCTGGTTAAAAGTTTATACTTAGTTTATCTCCTTTTATTTTTAAGAACTCACAAAGTTGTAATGTGCATTTTTCTACTTAACTTTCCTGCTAAGCGGAGTTAGTCCGCGGATATGACTGTTCCCAACCCCCACCTCTGTACCACAACAACAGCTGCAGGACACGGCAGAGGCGTACTTCACCCCTAAGGCTATGTACCTACTGCTGCATGAACCCGCGTAGCCACTGAGAACAGAACACTGGAAAGGGCAATGGTACCCTCTTCCAACACACAGCCTACACTGTGCCACACTCACATTCTCAGAGCGGCCCTTCTAGTTTACATCCCTTGCGCCACTTACTAAATTTTACCTGGTCTAGTGGCCTTATGGCATGGGCCCCCAGATCCACAGACCTAAGCGTAGACGAAGATGACCCCCACTAATGGGGATAACCACCCCACACACAGGTTACAGACCACACACACACTGGAACACCCATGCAAAATATCCACGGTTATTTACATTCACAAACACCTCAGCACACCAGCCAGACAAATTTCTTGTGTCATCTAAGCAATGTTACTGTATGCTGGAGTCTTCCTACTTGTTGAAATTGTAATATATAAAAATGTGCGAAAATTCTTTCCACTACCTAGCATGTATGTATTTGCATTATATACACTGTTGTGACGTCCTGACAAACTTATGTACCTACCTACACAATAAAAAAAAGAATAAAAAAAAAAGAGAGCATGATTATTGCACAGGTGTGCCTTAGGCTGGCCACAATAAAAGGTGTCTCTCAAATGTGCAGTTTTACTGTATTGGGGAGATCCTTGGGGTGGGAGTCCAAAAACCAGTCAGTATCTGGTGTGACCACCATTTGTCTCACGCAGTGCAACACATCTCCTTCACATAGAGTTGATCAGGTTGTTGATTGTGGCATGTGGAATGTTGGTCCACTCTTCTTCAATAGCTTTGCGAAGTTGCTGGATATTGGCAGGACCTGGAACACGCTGTCGTATACACCGATTCAGAGCATCCCAAATATGCTCAATGAGTGACATGTCCGGTGAGAAAGCTGGCCATGCAAGAACTGGAATGTTTTCAGCTTCCAGGAATTGTGTACAGATCCATGCAACATGGGGCCGTGCATTATCATGCTGCAACATGAGGTGATGGTCTTGGATAATTGGCACAACAATGGGCCTCAGGATCTAGTCACCGTATCTCTGTGCATTCAAAATGCCATCAATGCCCATACCATAACCCCACTGCAACCATGGGCCACTCGATCCACAATGTTGACATCAGCAAGCCGCTCACCCACACAACACCATACACGCTGTCTGCCATCTGCCTTGTACAGTGAAAACTGGGATTCATCCGTGAAGAGAACAACTCTCCAAAGTCCCAGACGCATTTGCCCACTCAAGTCAGTTACGACGATAAACTGCAGTCAGGTCGAGACCTCGATAAGGACAAGGAACATGCAGAGGAGCTTTCCTGAGACGGTTTCTGACAGTTTTTGCAGAAATTAATTGGTTATGCAAACCGATTGTTGCAGCAGCTGTCCGGGTAGCTGGTCTCAGACGATCTTGGAGGTGAAGATGCTGGATGTGAAGGTCCTGGGCTGGTGTGGTTACACGTGGTCTGCTGTTGTGAGGCCGGTTGGATATACTGCCAAATTCTCTGAAACACCTTTGGAGACGGCTTATGGTAGAGAAATGAACATTCAATTCCCAGGCAACAGCTCTGGAGGACATTCCTGCAGTCAGCATGCCAATTGCACGCTCCCTCAAAACTTGTGACATCTGTGTCATTGTACTGTGTGATAAAACTGCACATTTTAAAGTGGCCTTTTATTGTGGTTAACATAAGGCACACCTGTGCAATAATCATGTTGTCTAATCAGCATCTTGATATGCCACACCTGTGAGGTGGATGGATTATCCCGGCAAAGGAGAAATGCTCACTAACACAGATTTAGACAGATTTGGGAACAATATTTGAGAGAAATAGGCCTTTTGTGTACATAGAAAAAGGTCTTAGATCTTTGAGTTCAGCTCATGAAAAATGGGGACAAAAACAATAGTGTTGCGTTTATAATTTTGTGCAGTGTATATATATTTCTGAATTTTGGCAATCATAATTTGGCAATAATAATAATACAACCAGGATCAGCAAGTTATTTTTTTATTGCTGATCTCTCTTGATAAATGCAAACAACCTGTATCCGTAGTCATTGTTGTTTATGATATTTTATCCCTAAATGGTTCCCAACCCAATTCTCAAGGACCCCAATCATATTAAATTTGTTTAAATTATATTCCCAGAATGTCTTGGATGCTGAATTCTGTGAACGGGTGGCAACAGTTACTAAGCCTTTGGTAACAGACTATCTAGTGATCTATCTATGATCAGAGACTGTAGTTCAGACCCATGCTCAGCAGCCAACAGAAACCCTAAACAGGGCTTGGTAAGGTCCATTGGGTGAGGGAGCCAGGACAAACTCCTCACTAAATTTATTGCCAAGCTTGGCTTTGTGGACATATGGAGGCAGTCATTAGGGGATTCCTAATTAAAATAGCCACCCACAGAAAAAAAGGTGAAATCACTAAATTTGTTTTCTTTTATAAAAGCGCATAGAAAAACTAAAGCTAAACAAACATAAGACAGTTCCCTTTCTTCACTCTTTGGTTAAATTGACAGCTTTATATTCTCAAATTAAACTGGATGCAATGAATGTCAGGTTCTGCCCCTGATCGCCCGATATCTTTAGTCAATATTAACGCAAATATCTTGGCTAAGGTCATAGTGCAACATATAAACCCCATTCTCTGCCTTTGGATACACCTCGACCAGGTGGGATTCATTCTGAACAGACAATTATATGAAAATACTAGAAGGTTAAAGACCTCACTTTGAGAGCTTGTTGATGGATCTTCTGTGCTGTTTTCATTAGATGCAGAGAAGGCATTTGATAGGATGGAATGGATGTACATGTTCAGACTCCTGGAATACAGGAATTTTCCGATTCCAAGTAGGACATGAAAGTTACAAAGTAGCAGGGTATGGCGATGATGTGTTAGTTATGGTGGTGAACACAATGGAAACTCCACCTCTTCTCTTTGAGTTACTTGATAAGTGTGGCTCCCTTCAGGCTACAAAATTAACTATACCAAATTGTGTGTTGTGACCTTTCTTATGTTGGCGATTGACACAGGGTTGCTCGAAAAGAAGTATGGCTTACAATTTTGTAATGCTTTTCGATACCTTGGGATTCAGATAACGACAAACTATGCCTCTCTATATTCTGCAAATGATACACCCTAGATAGAGTACCTTAATCAAGATCTGGAAAGCTGGAACAGTAAGCCTATTTCCTGTATAGGCATAATATATTGTATTAAACAAGTTTTCCCATGAATACTTTTCCAGGCTCTCCTGATACCAATTGGAGGGGTGATTTGGAGGGGCTGCAAAGATCCATATACTCTTTCATTTGGTCTAGAGATCCAAAAAGCAGGGGACTTGATCTATCAAATCTTCTTAAACCCAAGTTGTCTCAAAATCCATGTGATTTTAGATGTTCAGCAATCCTATCCTTTAACATGGTTTCCATCACTTTCCCCACTACTGAAGTAAGGCTTACTGACCTATAGTTGCCCGACTCCTTCCAAGTACCTTTCTTGTGAATTGGTACAACATTCTATAATTTCCAATCTTCTGGGACTACTCCTATTAACAATGATTGGTTAAATAAATCTGTTAATGGTTTTGCTAGTACACCACTAAGTTCTTTTAATAACCGTGGGTGTATCGCATCAGGCCCCATCAACATATTTGTCTCCACTTTTGACAGTTGAAATAGAACCTCTTCCTCTGTAAACTCACATGTAAAAAATGACTCATTTGTCCTTTTTCATAACTGTGGCCCCTTTCCTTCATTTTCATCTGTAAATACTGAACAAAAATATCCATTGAGGCACTCCTCTAGACCTTTATCCTCTTCTACAGACCTTCCTTCTTTTGTTTTTAATCTAACTGATTCTTGTTTTACTTTCCTTTTCTCATTTATGTATCTAAAAAAAGTTTTATCCCCCTTTTTTACTGACTGTGCTACTTTCTCTTCTGTACGTGCTTTGGAGGCTCTTATAACGTGCTTAGCCTCTTTCTGCTTGATCTTATAGATCTGTCTATCTTCCTCACTCTGTTTTTTTTATAATTACTAAATGCTAACTTTTAGATTTTTACTATTTTGGCCACATCTGCGGAGTACCACAGTGGTTTCTTACATTTTTTGCTTTTACTGACAAGCCTAATGCAATTTTCTGTTGCCTTCAGCAGTGCAACTTTTAAATCCCATTTCTCCTGGACTCCATTTTAAATGCTCCAGTCTGACAAGGACTCCTTTATGCATATTCTAATTTTAGAAAAGTCGGTTTTTCTAAAGTCTAAAACTTTTGTTTTTGTGTGGTGTGACTCAGTCACTATTCTTATATTAAACCACACTTACTGATGATCACTGGATCCTAAACTTTCACCTACAGTAATATCTGACACCAAATCTCCATTTATTAACACTAAATCTAGTATGGCCTCCATACAAGTTGGTTCCTCAACAATTTGTTTTAGAGATAATCCCAGTAGGGAGTTTAGAATATGTGTCTCCTGGCACAAGCAGCTATTTTGATTTACCAAATTACCAATTCACATCAGGAAGATTAAAGTCACCCATGATGATAATGTCCCCCTTCATTGTCATTTTAGCTATTTCCTCAACTAGTAGATTATCTAACTCTTCTATTTGTCCAGGGGGCCTGTATATCACACCTACACAAGTTACTGTGTGATCTCCAAATTCTAACGTAACCTAAACTGACTCTCTGTTCGCCTCACTAACTTTTATAAGGCTAGATTTTATGCTATCCTTCACATACAGGACACCCCAACGCCTTTCTTGCCTTCTCTGTCATTTCTATATAAAGAGTGCCCTGGTATTGCTATGTCTTAGTCATTTTTCTCATTATACCATGTCTCAGTTACAGCGACTAAATCTACATTCTCAGTTGCCATTATTGCCACAAGTTCATGGATCTTATTCCCTAAACTGCGAGCATTTGCAGACATGACTCGACACTTATCTTTTTTTAACACACTCATTAGAGTTAATTTCTGTCCTTGTTTTTGGGGGCAATTGGATGTATGTTTTTATCACCCTTTTATCCGCCCTCACCCCCCCCCCCCCCCCCTCCTAGTTTAAATACTTACTAGCAATCCCTTTTGAGGGGCTTCAGATTTATTCAGTTGTTCAACAAAATTAATTTAGCAGTCTAACGGGTGCTAATTGGTTAAGAGATGGTGTCCCCCCCAGTGCAGGACATCATCAATAAAAATTTTGAAAATTTTCTTATAGATAAGTTAACATCCATTGTACGTAAGTCTTCCTCTTCATTCTACAAGGCATAGGACACATGGCTCAGTTATAAAGATAGCTGTAAAACATGATCACAGATCACAGCAATGGAGTTCCCCTCCCACCTCCTAAACTGTTCCCTTTCATTTGTTTGTTCTTTTCTGTTTTTTGTTCATTAATCATAAAAATGACAGTCTATATGAGAATGCATGCAAGCATGTCAACAAATTTCTATGTATCTATTGTTTTAAACTTGCAATCACCTTTGATGTATAACTATGCAAGCATTATTGTCTTGTCTGTGTTACTGTGTAACTATCTAAAATAAAAAATTAAAAAAGAAGACATCACCGATACAATAGTTGGTATACCAAAATAGGGTATGTTCAAAACAAAAATATAAACAAACAAGCATGCCAGCTAGTAATCAAGAAGGAAATGACTGAGGTAAATCAGCCTAGAATAAAGGTAGGTTTAAAGGTAAATTACTCTGTGACCTCTAACATCTTAATATATTATGAAATAGTTTAGAATCAATTTGACCAAGCTTTCTTGTGTCTATGGAGCATTCTGCACTCTGTCGGACATATCCTGAAACCTCTTGGTTGAACATATGTTATTGAATACTGAATACAAGGTAGAAGGTATCACTAATTTCCAAGTTTCATTGCTATCAATATAGTGCCCCTTTTATATATCCAGTAACATATCTAGTACATACATAAGTACCCCAGCTGGTTGTTTACTTATGGACTGTATCTGGGTCCAAACGTGTAGTATAAGGTCACATAACCAAATTAGAACAACATGCCTTGCTCTTTCAGGGAATTCCAGCATTATTGACTGGAGCTAGCTGAGCCAGAACCAGATACCACCACCTGAGCATGGCTTCACAATGTAAAGACTTCTGATATGTTTGCAATTGCCCTGGACCACTGTAGCAGTGAAAAGGTGTTCCTCAAATCTCTCAAATTATAAAAGTGAACAGGGCAGCCCAGAACATAATTTGTGGAAGACTTAATTTCCTTTCTATTAAAGGAAGTGAGTTTGTGGGACTGCAACATATGTTTGATGCATAAATATGTGTCTATTTCTCTAGGAGGAGGAGAATACTCATGAACTAAATGGATAATAGCATTGGGCAATAATAGCTGGGAAACCCTGGTTATTATACCTGCCCAAACCTAAACAGATTTTAATCAGTCATGAGCAAGGTAAGGGTAGCCAGTGTAGCAAATAGCCGTGTGGGAAAAGGGGTGAGTAACTTGGGTGTATATTTATGACAAAGAAAACATAGAATATTACAATAGGGGCTTAGGACATGGGTGGCATATAAGGATAACTATAGGTATCTTCGAACTATAGCCATAATGGGGAGCCTGGTTTAACTATTGTTCCTAGTATTTGGGAGATGACAGTGGCTTCTTAATAGGTTTTTATATGCATGACACCCAGAACCCTCTTCTATGGCAATTTAATTGACCCTTGCAACACCCGTGGAAGCTTTTACATATAAACATTAATGAATGTTTGAAAATTCTGGAGAAGTGTGTCACGGATCAATCATCCAATACTTATATTCAGGGGAACCCAAATTGTATCAAGCGCTTGGAGAAGCAATAAGACACATGACACAGAATAGAAGTAAAACAGTAGATTGCTTCTGCCATTTATTGCGAGAGGTTAGCTTTTCTAAAGTAAAAGTACGTGAGCACACATATGAGTAGATAACAGCTCATGAGACATGCTCTGGTGGGGGCTATTGTGCTCCCGGAAATAGACATATATGGTGGGCAATGTTCATTTAAGCATAAAGCTCTACATGAGTCCAAGTTAGCCAATTTTAATATATGCTAGCCATTTATGGCACCTACAAGCTTGAGCCTTGGAATCAAGGTGCATTCCTTCACAAGTGCAATAAGGAGTACAATTGAAAGGGTGGTAAATAGATAAAGAACAGTAGGCAAAATCATATTTTTTACTGCATTGATGTGACCCAGCCATGATACATTCAAGGAAGCCTATGCTTTAAAGTTGAGGGCAGTTTAATTCAGCAAGTTATTGTGGCTTTCCTTTATAAGAGTGCATCTTAATTTTGTAAGGTTGGTACCAAGATGTGTTAGAGAGCGAGCTCTGCCAGAGACAGCTTGTTCAAACCTATAGATGAAGCCTGGGTTTGTATTAATGTTATTTTTATAATAAAAGGTAGAGCCATAAGAGGCAAGAAACTGTTAAAGGCTAGATAAAAATAAGGTTATCTCTGGTGAATATCATTGATTATTTAAATGGTTGCGACAAAAACCACTTGGTTTGTATGTAGTGGCAGGACATATGAAAGAAATGTAGGAGGAAAGTTGAATCTCTGCAGAGTTGTAGGCATATGTTGCATCTTACGGTGGTCAAATGCCTTTTTAGCATGGAGCACCAGTAAAATATCATCTGTTTTAGAATTCTGGGCTAACTTTTGCAGGTTAGAGAAACATCTGGTATTGTGGCTAGCCTGTCAACCAAGCACAAAATCAGCCTGCTCAGTGGAAACTAGGAAGGGCACAATGGACAAGTCTATTTGTCAACAAGTCTATTTGCCAACAGTATTCAATAAAAATTGGTGTCCACATTTGTAACAGATGCCTCCCCAATCCTAGGGCTCATGGAGGGGCTTGGAGGTCAGTCAAAATGGTTATTATCACTATGGGTGAGAGTATAAGAAGGCCTAGGTGCTTATACTGGATGAACTCTGGGGATCGCAGCCACAAAACTGCCTGATTGGAGAATGGCCACCAACCAGGAAAACTTTAACTTGCTGTCGATTGGGCTGGGCACCTCTGATTTTGATGGCCTTTGGACAATGAAAAAGGAGGAGCCTGGAAGCTAGAAAAGGGCACTCATAGGCAAGGGGTTAACCCTCAGGGAACTACAAATGTAGTAAACAAAAAGGAGAATAACAAGTGCCCTGTGGTGACTTAATACATAACTTTTAATAAAGCCCTTAAAACGTGAAAGTAGCCACCCACCGTGTAACACAATATGAATAAAATAATTAATACATAACTTTTAATTACTTCTTAAAAATCAAAGGTGGAATTCGCCACCTCAGATATAGTAAAAGAGGAGCCGTGCTATAGTTCTCAGTCTCCTCAGAGAATAAAAAATCTCTATTAATGCACAAAAGTGAGATTCGGTCCTAAAAGGTCCTGGGTGTAGCAACAGCAGATAATGATTTATACTGTATGGGTATAGTTTGTTGATGTGCATATACCATGAGTGATACGGAAAAACTTTCAGATACTCAGGACTAATATGTGGTCCTGGAAATTCCATACATTTAATGATTCATGCTTAAATTGATGTGCACATCATACAGTTAGTCATATGGGGGGGACACTTTAACAAGAAATACGATGTCACAAATCAATTTCATAAGGGACTGCATATAAACAATATGTCAATCTTTAAAATAGATTGATCCTGACCATTTGACTAACAGCAGACCCAATAGGTCATACCAATAGTTACCCCAGCTTAACGTAATAATAAACCGCACACCACCTTAGATCTATTGGTGATAATCCAAGATAGCAGTGTATCCGTATGGATATTAGGATGCGTATAGGCAATATAGATGGTGCCTAGTGGAAGCCTTATACGTTCCGAGAATACCGGGCATCAGCAATTAAATAGCATCAGCAATTAAATAGTTGGTCAACACAGCTGTCTACCGTGGTAGCACAGATCATGCCCCTGAAGATTGTAAAATACAGAGTTAATCGAAACGACACCAAGGCCGGGAGGTAACTAGCCTAGGGCTGAGACCTATAAGCTGAAAATCGCTAATCTGCCCACGGCTGGTAAAAAAACCCAAATAGTATGCAAAGTGTCAGTATACTTCGCAGGAGGATGTGTAAAGGTAGAGAGCCTTCTAGGATGTAAACCCGATAGGATAGTAAACCCCCACTGAAATACTAGGAGGTATATATGTAGTGTGCTAAATACGATGAAATCTATGAATAGTCATCGTAATAGTGCCACAAAAGTACAGGAGGAACTGTTCAAAAGTTTTCAGTGTGCTCCATGTACAAATTCAGTTGTGCAAAAAAAGAGATTTCTTTGCTCAAAGTACTATGGAGCCTAAATGGCGCCTAGTACTGACAGTTAGATACACTGTAACTATGTGCCGGGAAAGGTCACGATAGAAACAATTCCCAGCGATAACAATATGGATACAATTAATGGTGCATAAATAAATCAAATCAGACAACCAACTGAGTGAGATGGGATCTAAAAATTGGACCGGCAAGGTAACCTTAAAATGGATCGGTGCTACGGCTAGTACCTAGCCGGGGCAACTATACCGAGGGTTCTAGTCCCAATGTCACACAGTCTGGAAGTCCATTCGAAGACAAAATGCCACTAAGCCCGTGGTGCAGAGGGGGAAGGTGTTGCAGTAAATAGCAGCGGCAGTGGATCTTCGAGGAGCCCCTGACGCGCGCGTTTCGCCCGCAGCTCATCAGAGGGGTGCTGAAGTGCGGGAACTGGACCGATATTTAAAGGTAAGTGGAGAGGATTCATTGGTAGGGTTCCCAATTACGTCATACATACTTGTCCAATCCTGATAGGACTACGGAGAGCTGTAGAGGGAATGGTTCGGCTACAGAGTGAATCAATTTAGTATCGGTTTACAACCCAATTAACCCCTTGAGGGGAAACCGGTCATGGAGAACTAACAAGCTTGGGTTAATTGAACTGATCAAACACGGAGAGTTGTGGGTAGAGTAGTCCGGCTAAAGAGTAAAACAATTTGATGTGGGATTTATAAACCAATTAACCCCTGAAGGGGAAACCAGTCGTGAAAAACCTGCGAGCTTAGATTAAATTAAACGGATCAAACATTAGCTCAAAAAACAGATACATCATTAGATGGCTAATTCCATGCGATCTAACGACGGGATAAAAAGCTGACATGGAGTAGATAAATGGTTAACCTCTAGGAGGGAAATTCCAAAATGGAACATAAAGGTAAGGAACACAAGATCTCATAAAACCCCAAAAAGCTGATTTAAATGGGCATGGTTTAATGGCGCCCTGTTGAATCATTTTGTGGTCCATTCATATGGGGGTGTGTGGAGGTAGTCTTACAAATCACTAATCTAATAGACAAATTCCAGGGTTCTGATGACATCAGAAAGGTATCCATAGATATTCCCCTATCCAGAGATGCAAAGCTTCTGGATTGAACTGACAGCAGGATGCTAAGTTGTAATTTAAGCATGATGTTGACGGAAGAGAAGCTGCTGGATTGGACTAACAGCAGTATTCGATGTAGTGGATCTAAGCATGGAGTTAAAATTACGGCTCTTTAATGGATAAACGAGGTAAAATTAAATTCTTCATTCAAACCCCTTGGGGTTAGAGTTCTGAACTCATAGATCCATTTGGATTCTTTTTGGAGGAGGATAAGATTGAAATTCCCTTTTCTAGAGTTCAGAGTGATTTTCTCAAGGGCTTGAAAGAGCAGATGATTAGAGTTGCCATCATGAACATGGCGGACATGGTTCGCTACTGGAGTACTGATATTAAGATTGGTGACAGAGTTGACATGCTGGAGAATACGTCTCCTGAATTCTTGATACGTTTTCCCAATGTATTGGGTGCCACATGAACAGGTTATTAGATATATGACACGGGTGGTACTACAGTTGATAAATTGTTTTACTTTATATTCTTTCAAGGTTTGACTGCATCTCACTACTTTAGAGGTTTTGATGAATTGGCAAGCCTTACAGTGGCCACATTTATGGGTCCCCATTGGAGCAGTCAGCCAATTTTTTGAGATAGTTTTTCTTTCTAGGTGGCTGTGTACCAATAGGTCTCTTAAGTTCCTCGATCTGCGTGCCGTGATGTTGGGATAAGGAACTAAGTTGGTATCTAGATCCTTATCATATTGCAGAATGGGCCAGTGTCGGGTAAAGATGTCTTTGATAGGTTGCCAATTACTGTCAAACGTCCCAATGCATCTAATCATTTTATCCGTGGAAGTTGGTCTAGTTGACCTAAGGCTCGTGCTCCTATCTTGCGTAAGAGCTCTTTGAAAGGCTTTTTTAAGAATCCGATTGGGATATCCTTTGTTTTTGAACCTGATTCGAAGTTTGTTGGCCTCTAATCTGAAGGACTCTTCACTGGAGCAGTTTCTTCTTGCCCGCAGATACTGGCCGTATGGGATCCCGGCCTTGAGTCGGTGCGGATGAAAACTGTGCCAATGTAGGAGGCTGTTCGTAGGAGGCTGTTCGATGCAGTGCTTTTTCTGAAGAACTCCGTATCTACTGATCCATCTAAGTGAAGTAGAAGTCGGAGATCAAGAAATTCCAACTGTGTCTCGTGGATTACGAATGTTAATTTGAGTCCAATTTGGTTGTCATTTAACTCATTGACCATGTTCGTGAAGGTTGGAATAGAGCCAGTCCAGAATAGCAGGACATCATCGATATACCTGAACCACTTGTGGATATATTGTTGGTATTGGCAGATGTCTTTAAGTGTTGTCTCTTCCCACCACCCTAAGTATAAGTTGGCATAGCTTGGAGCACAAGCAGTGCCCATTGCAGTGCCAACTAGTTGCAAGTAGTAGGTATTATCAAAAACAAAATAATTGTGGGTTAGGATGAACTCCAGAATTTCAAGTATGAATTTGATTTGGTCAGGGTTGAACTTATTGGATTTAAGTAAAAAATAGGATGTGGCCTGCAGACCTATTGTGTGTGGAATATTGTTGTATAATGATACAACATCTAAGCTTGCAAGTAGGGTGTAAGGAGGGACAACCAAATTTTCCAACATGAGTAGCGCTTGCTTGGTGTCCTGAATATGTGATTCCAAACTGGTGACAAAGGGATGCAGTAATTTCTCTATAAATTTGCTAGCCTTTTCCGTCAGGGAGTTGTTACCGGAGATAATTGGTCTACCCGGTGGATTGGTAAGACATTTGTGAACCTTTGGAAGGCAATAAAAAGTTGGAATGGTCGGATGATTATTGGGAATCATGTATTGAAATTCTTCCTTTGTAATTATATTCATTTCTTGTGCTTTTATGAGCCTAGTTCTTAATTCTTTAAGGTTCTCACTGGTTGGATCCTGAGGGAGTGGTCTGTACTGATTGGTATCTTTGAGATGTTCCATACACATGCCCAGATATTTTGCTTGGTCCATCAGCACTATATTTCCTCCCTTGTCGGACAGTTTTATAATTAGGTCCTTATTGTCTATAAGTTCCCTCAATGCTTCCCGTTCTAGTCTGGTCAGATTATCCCTAACGTTGTCGGGTGGTGGGAGTGATTCTACACATTTGGTCGTCATCTGGACAAATAGGTCCACACTCGATATTTCTTTAAAGTTAGGGGTGTGCCAGCTCAGAGGTTTACAGTTAGTGAGAGGCTGTTTATCATCTTGTTCTTCAAGAAGGGACACCATCGTTTTGAGGTCTTGATATTCATCATAAGTGAGTGACATTCAGAGCTAATTTCCGTCCGAAGAGGTTGGTGTCTTTCACCCAATCAAATTTGTTAGTATTGGGAGATGGAACAAAGGACAATCCTTTGTTGAGTAAGGTTTTATGCTTATTCTCTAAGTTAAAAGTGGATAGATTTATAATCAGATTATCATCCATAGTATCATGAATCATTGTTTTTTGTAGTTCTCTTTGTTTATTTTGTACCCCCATCTTTTCCTGTCTCTGAGTTTGCCCCGTTGGGGTTGGGGCATCTAAAAAAGATGCTCCTGTTTGGGAAGGTGTAAATGGGGTAGAGATGTTACTGACTGTATCTAAAGTGTGAGAAGATTGTGTGTCTGGAAATGATACCGTTCTGTCAGCTGATTTCAAGATACTTTTCCTTTGTGGATAATTGTAACTTGTTCTCGTGTTACTTCTTACTCGTCTTTGGGAGCTAGCATCTGAGTTGGACCAGTCACTGTCGTCTGATGTCGAGTTACTTTTACTACTAAATCTTTTCCTATAATTATATCTTGGCCTAAAGATAGTACCCTCCTTGAAATCTTTGTGATCTCGTTGGTATTTCAAGTGTTTTTTTTCCCTTAAGTGTTTCTTAAAGCTATCCAAGTTGTTGTTTAATTTAGTCTCCATAGATTTAAAATCAGAATGATTATGAAAGGTTTTGATATTGTTGACTTCAGTTTGAAGGTTCTGATTGACAGTTTCAAGATGGGATTCTTCCAGTTTAATTAGAAATTCCATTAATCTAATGGAACTGTCAATCAGAATATTATTCCATTCAAGAATTTGAATATCGGTTTTGACTTTTTCTGGTCTTGAAATGTCGGACCTAAGCCCTCTAGGGACTAACTTGTCCTTGACATATTTGCGTAGGCTTGTAATTTCCCAATGTCCTTTAATCTGCTGTTTGTACAGGTTTTGGATATCAAAAAAACTTTCGTTAATATCATTAGTATCATGTTTGATTAAAGGTTCAAGGGAAAAGACATTGTCGATGTCACTGGTGCTTAGATTGGGATTAATGACACTACTCAGATAGGAGGTCATATCACCGTTTAGTAATTGTGTGATTTGCTTCCAAAATTAATGGGTACTGAAACCCTGAATACTTGAAAAGGAAACTTTTGTGCATTAATAGAGATTTTTTATTCTCTGAGGAGACTGAGAACTATAGCACGGCTCCTCTTTTACTATATCTGAGGTGGCGAATTCCACCTTTGATTTTTAAGAAGTAATTAAAAGTTATGTATTAATTCTTTTATTCATATTGTGTTACACGGTGGGTGGCTACTTTCACGTTTTAAGGGCTTTATTAAAAGTTATGTATTAAGTCACCACAGGGCACTTGTTATTCGCCTTTGGACAATGGATAGCTGAGTTGGCAAGCTACCCAGGGGTGTGAGGGTATTGCAATGGGAAAGGGGGTGTTGTGGCTTGTATTCCCTGTCACCCCTTGTCTGGGGAGGACACAGCGGGTGGGAAATGTAATTAGTCTGAACTGATCTCATTGGTGCCAGTGACGGCATTGGTTTGTATTACATCATATTGCATGGATAACATGCCGGTTCAACAACTCCATGCCAAATAGAAGCACTTTGGTTGCTTCAGAAGCATTAATCAGTCACTAAAAGGTTTAATATTGGAGGAGCTCGTATTCCATGCTTCCACTAGTGTTAGAGGTTGATCACACCGCCCATTTGCTAAATAATTAATGGAAATGTATGTGAAAATGCAGTGTTCTCCTGGTAAAAGATTAACACAAGTGATAGGTGATTATTAATGTTTCATTTAATGCAGAGCCAGATTAAGGTTGCCGAAGGTCCCAGGCAGGGTGCAAAATTGTTTCCCTCTCCTCAAGCCCTGGGTTCTGTTTCTGTGAGTGTTGCTGTGTATGAATGTTGTGTGTGTGGAGGAGGCTGAGAGTTGTATGGAAGGTTAAGTGTCTAGCATTATGTACATGTATATGTCCCTATGAGTATGTGTTTGTGTGTCTGTGTGTGTGTGTAGTGTGATTGAATGTGGCTGTATCTCTGGCATTGTGTATCTGTGTATGTGATTGAGCATCCGTGTGTGTTTAGCAATGTATTATATTTTCTTAATTACATTTTCTCCACTCCTGCTTACCTCCTGTGCCAGCTCTCTGTGAGGATGTCAGACTGGGAATCCCAGAGCTCCAGAACTGCAAGTGACTGCATAGGGGCCATGGATCTTCAGGGAAGCATTTCTAAAGAGCCGGCAGGGAGAGGGATCCTAGGCGGCATCCTTGGTCGCCTTATAGGTAATCTGGCTCAGATTGAATAGTGTACATTTTCTGGAAAGTGACATGTAGACTAGTGCAAATATCTCTTTCAGCTGTGCTGAACAAGTCCAATGTCTGTCAATCTGTGGACAAACTAATCCAAACGAAGCATTTGTTTGTTTGATGCGTTCAGCACAGTTGAAAGAGATCTGTGCACAAGTCTTGTGATGTGTTCTATGGATAAACAAATCAATTTATATAAATGAAGAAAGTTTGTAAAAGTGAATTGAATCTAGCAGCGACTGAAATTCTCCCAGAATGCAATACTGCATTATAAATTACTGGTTTGTATTTATTGGGGTTGTGTAAAAACCAAATTATCAAAACAAAAATGTATACGATCATTTTTAAATGCAATGCAAGACTCAGTCAGGACCTCCTTCTTATGATTATTTTCTACTGTCATTATGCCACAGGCAGATTTATATTTTCTCATTTACATAGTATACTGTATTTATTTTCCAATATGTTTTTGTTTTAATTTATAGTCTTGACATTTTTGCATAAAATTTATTACTGAACATTTACCATACAAATCGAATGATGCAAGTGTCTACACAGAAATACAATTAGCTGGATAGATTATTTCATAAATCCAGGTTCCTTGCTAGATATGCAGATTTATTTTCTATGTGGGGATAAACAAACACATTTATCCCTGATTACTTCCTATCGAACCATAATCCGCAACAGCTTTGTAATGTCTAATTTGTTTGCAAAAGTTAAACATATAAAAGCAAGATTACATGCGCAGAACTTTAACTTGATGAAAACTATAAATATACCCTACCTCAAGAGGTGCCTTAACAAGAACACCTTAACAAGCCATGCCTTTACAAGAATTTAACCTTCAAAGGGAGACGATAAGCACTACGATATATACAAACTATCTGTTAGCACATATGCAACATTTTTTTCCAGCACTGCTCAGGAGAACAGGATAGTGACACTAATACAAATATTTTTGAAAGTATGATGGTGGCTGGTGGTATGTAATGGTAATAAAAATTCACAACAAATTCCGTAGCGCTTTACAATATTATAGGAGGGGGGATTTAACAATAAATTAGACAATTACAGAAACTTACAGGAACAATAGGCTAAAGAGGACCCTGCTCAAATGAGCTTACAGTCTAGAGGAGGTGGGGTATAAAACACAATAGGACAGGAGATAACAATCAAACAAGGTGGGAGTGAGGCAGAGCTGGAGGAGAGAGTAGAGTGCTGCCCTTAGGAAAGAGCAAGAGACAGGTATGTGAATATCAAAATGGGGGAACTATAGGAAATAGCATGCACTAAGCAATATCACATAATAGGCATAACAGAAAAATGGTGTTAAGAGACACATGACTGGGCAATTAACTTAAATGTCTACACATTTCCTACACATAGGAAAGATGGAAAAAAATAGGAAGTGTGTTGGGGTATGTTTCTATATCAACCATGAGTTAAATCCAAATTTCAAGCAAATTGAATGTGATGAAGAAAATGTGGAAGCTTTATGTGTAGATATCTGCTTAGGACAAAAGAAGTGAAATCAATTATTGATTGGGATATGTTATAAGCCACCTAATGTTAATAATGATGATAAAGAACAGCTGTTTGTGCAAACACTAAAAACTAGGATGAGGGTTGTGTCCTCCGTCAAGTCTGCTTCCTCGTAGCTATCAGGGACCCTGGAGCCCTTCAGACCCAGTCACAGAGGCTTGACTGGGATCACCGAGGGCCTTTTCCACCCTGGACCAAACGACACTTGGTAAAGGTTAAACAGCAACTCACTTCACTAGACATAGCACACACATTTAAGCCCCCAACAGCCTCATTTACATACAATAGGGTGCATAGAGCACTAAAGTACAAAGAAGGATGGGGTCAGAAAATAGCAAGGGCTGATGGGAGATTGAGTAGAGACAGAGCAGCTATGAAATATAGATCATGTCAAACTAATTTAATTGCATTCTACAAAGTAAGTAGAATTATAGATAAAGGTCTTGCAATGGATGTCATCTACTTAAATTTTGCCAAGGCATTTCACACAATAGGTTAGTGTTCTACTCAAATAAATTGGTCTAGATACAAATTGTTGTTCTTGGGTAGAACTCTGGCATAAAACAGAGTACAGAGAGTTGTCATTAATGGTAAATTTTAAAGCTGGTCAAAAGTGTTAAGTGTTGTCCCTCAGGGTTCTGTTCTGTGCTTCTCTTTAGCACATTTATAAATGATCTTAAAATAAGCATTGAAAGTCATGGTTCAGTGTTTGCAGATGACACAAAACTGTGTAAAGTAATACAATGTGAGCAGGATATTGCTTTGCTGCAGAGGGATTTATATTGACTTAGGGACTGGGCACACAAATGGCAAATTAAATTTCATGTAGAAAAATGCAAAGTTATGCACTTTGGAGTAAAGACTACACAAGCAACTTATACCCTAAATGGTAGTGAATTAGGCTTAGTGATAACAACACATAAGAATGATTTGGGAATTATTATAGTCAACAAACTATGCAACAATGTGTAATGGCTAAGGCCAGTAAGGTATTGGCATGTATTAAAAGGGGCATTAATTCTCGGGATAAGAATATAATTTTGCCTCTTTATAAATCACTGGCTAGACCACATCTTGAATATGCTGTGCAATTTTGGGTACCTGTTCTAAAGAAGGATATTATGGCACTAGAAAAAGTACAGAGGTGAGCTGCAAAATTAATAAAAGGAATGGAACATTTTACCTATGAAGAAAGGTTAACAAATTTAAAACTCTTTAGTTTAGAAAAACTGCACCTCAGAGGGGATATGATAACATTATACAAATATACCCAGGACCAATACAAACCATTGTCTGGAAATCAATTCACAAACAGGACTATACATAGGACACGAGGTCACGCGTTTAGACTGAAAGAAAAGAGATTTGGTCTAAGGGAAAGGAAAGTGTTTTTTTACAGTAAGAACAATAACAATGTTAAACTCTCTGCTTGAAGAAGTGGTTTTATCAGAATCTGTACAGATGTTTAAACAGCAACTAGATGCATACTTGCAAAAACATAATATTCAAGGATATACATTTTCAATTTTAGGGTAATAGCTTATTGATCTGGGGATAAATCTGACTGTCATTCTAGGGTCTATTTTTTTCCTAGTTGGGAAATTGGAAGTGCTTCAAACTGGGTTGTTTACCTTCTTTAGGATCAACAGCAAAAAACATATGTGAGGAAGGCTGAACTTTATGGACACATGTCTCTTTTCAGCCTATGTAACAATGTAGGTTGTGGTGCTGATGGTGATGATAACATTGACAGCCGGTGCGCTACTTGGGCCAGTGTTTCATCTAGATCGGCTGACTTTCCTTCTTTTTCCTGACTTTTGGCTTTGATCCTGACTTCATCTGCCCATGCATGCGCGCCGAATACTTCCCGATAGCTACTGGTCTATGGGGGTACCCGTAGCTGGAAGGAATCTAGTGTCGGTGTGCGCATGCGCAACGGCAAGTTTGAGCGCGAAGATTGATAAATGGAAGATATAAGAAGAGATGACGGCGGAGAGGAGATTACAGCGTCTACAGCTCCTGAGGAAGTCCCGAAAAACGCGGGACGAAACGCGTTGAGCCAGAGGCATTAAATTCAGCAGTCTAGAGACCGCTATCTCACCACCACGATTGTATTGTACTGTGAGCCGCAAGTATATCTCAGCCCTAGGAATTCCGACCAAGGGCTGTATGTCACATCTGTTTACTTGTGAGCTGAGTGGTTGGTGTCGGGCTTTGTTCCCTGGTCTTAGAATTGCACTGCTTTGTATTTCTTTTTGGCAAATATTGCTATTCATTTTATATATTTTTATTTATTGTGAAGTGTAAAAATATTTTTTTTTATATTTTCATTATGTCTATACACTTGTCTGTAGTGACCAGTGCCCTCATTAGGTGGGTTTGTACCCACCTTTTTCTTTCCTATTTTGCTTTATAGGCTATTTGGGGTGTGCCTATTGAGTGGCAGCTTTTCACCTATAGTGTGCATCTATAGTACCTTTTTTCTGGGTCTATTCTTATTTGTATTGCAGGTGCAGCTGATGTCTCAACTGTCTCCATTGGGTGAGGTAATTCTACAGCAGATGCAGATGGTATTTGATATGGAGGACAAGATGCAAAAAGGCAAGTGCACACTAGCTGCCAGGGAAATATTGGGTTGCTGTCTGTCCTCTCTACACTCTCCTTTTATAATTCCTCTGGCTCATCATACTCATAGTTGTGTAGCCCCTGGCCAGACATATGTCTGCAGTGGTTGGGGAAACAGAATTATAATCACTAGATTCATCACCATCACCACCCGCAAAGTAGACTGTGATCTCTCTTAGTTGCTTCTTGGGGGGCACCAAGAGAGTATAAAGCTTGATATAACTTTATTAGAAGTACTAGAAAATGGATTATTGGTTGTAGTTATATACAAAATCCCCACTTACAAATGTACATATACATAATCAGGTATACATCTATTTAAATAACTTGATGTTCCTACTATCATAACTTATTATAATTACCACAAAAAAAGAGGAGGGACCACACTGCATTCCCAGAAACCACATGGTGCTCACTGAAGTAGGACCAGCAAATCATTAGCATATTGAATGTCAAAGAAGAGGTTTCGGGCACTTACAGGGTTCAAAGATAAGGCAGATTTATTGAGACACAAATGCAACAAAGCAACGTTTTGACCTAAACAAAGGTCTTTGTCAAGCTTGACAAAGCTTGACCCTTGCGCCGGTGTGCTGGTTGCCCTTCCTTGCACCACTTTTGGTAGGTCCTAACCACTGCATACTGGGAACACCCCATTAGACGTGTCGTTTTGGAGATGATTTGACCCTTGTCAAAGTCACTCAGATCTTTCACTTGCCCATTTGTCCTGCTTCCAACACATGGAATTCAAGAACTGACTGTTAACTTACTTCCTAATATATCCCACCCCTTGATGTTGTGGGCAGTGTAGTGTGCACTTGCCTCCTGCATCCTGTTCACTATCTACAAATCCATCTGTAGCTGCTGTAAACAACCATCTCATCTAACGGAGACAGCTGTGACATCAACTGCTACTACTGGCACAAGTAGCTCACCCACTGTCATTGCTACCATCACCACCAGCACCAAAACTACCATCAGCACCACCAACACCACTGTCAACATCCCCTGTACTGGCACCATCAACATTAAAAAAACTGTGTACAGGCTTGTGTTGTGACAGCTTCCACTGCCACAAGATGCAAATCACTTGCATTTTCAGCAGATGCATGCCAAAGGATTTAGGATACTGTATTGCACCAACAAATAAAGGTTTTGCCTCCCAAAAGGCCAACTTGAAAATTGCAAATTGTAGAGCAAGGAAATAAGTAGGAGACTACTGAGTGATCATCTCTCTGAGGCTAAATAGGGCCCTATTTAGCCTCACAGGTGCCTCATCCCAGGGCCCTATTTAACCTTTTACTGCAGAGAGCCCCAGATTGATTTTTTCCCCAAGTAAGTGGGTTAATCTCATAAGAGCAGACATTAGGTTGTTAGAGTAGGACCTGCCAAAGATGGAGTACATCGACATTGTGGTAGGCTTATACATTGTATGATCATATAATGTAACTAAACCCCCATTATTTTTGCCTAGATTAGGTGTTTTTAAAAACCAATAAAATATGTCAACATTGAAGTTGCTGTTTAGTGGATAGGTGATTGTGCTGGATCTTGTGTATTGTATAAATTGGCCCCAAGCAGCACCCCATTTGTGCATGTTCATGTGAGTGCAGCACACTGGTTTCACACATATATATATATATATATATATATATATATATATATATATATAAAACATGGGGGATGGTTGCACTCACCTGAACATGCTTAAATGGGGTGCTGCTGGGGGCCAAAAAAATAATGGGGATTTAGTTACATTATATGATCATACATTGCATAAGCCTGCCACAACGTCAATATACCCCATCATTGGCAGGTCCTACTCTCACAGTCTAATGTCTGCTCTTATGAGATTAACCACTTACTTGGGAAAAATTCCCATGATGGGGTACATTGACGTTGTGGCAGGCTTATGCAATGTATGATCATATAATGTAACTAAATCCCCATTATTTTTTTGCCTAGATTAAGTGTTTTTTTAAAAACTTTTAAAAACTTATAAAATCTGTCAACATTGAAGTTGCTGTTTAGTAGATAGGAGAGTGCGCTGGATCTTGTATTGTTTATTGTATAATATGGCCCCCAGCAGCATCCCATTTAAGCATGTTCAGGTGAGTGCAACCATCCCCCATGTTTCATATATTTGGGAGTCTAGCCAACTCCTTGGTTTTGCACCCCTCCCTGTTACAGGTGCCTCATCTCAGGTCCCTATTTAGCCTTGTACTGCAGAGAGCCTCAGATGGAATTTTTCCCAAGTAAGTGGTTAATCTCATAAGAGCAGACATTAGACTGTGAGAGTAGGACCTGCCAATGATTGGGTACATTGACGTTGTGGCAGGCTTATGCAATGTATGATCATATAATGTAACTAAATCCCCATTATCTTTTTGCCTAGATTAGGTGTTTTTTAAAAAACTTTTAAAAACTTATAAAATCTGTCAACATTGAAGTTGCTGTTTAGTAGATAGGAGAGTGTGCTGGATCTTGTATTGTTTATTATATATATATATATATATATATATATATATATATATATATATATAGTATTGAATTCCACAATTTCTATTTATTTGTATTTGATTAGCAGCAGCTTTTCAAAGTAATAGAACAGCCAAAACAATATTCATGTGACTAAGCAAATAAGCTAAGTGTAGATACACTTTGCAAATTGTTCTTGACCACACTAATTCTAGATGATTTTTATTTGCCATTTCTAAAAACTGTTGTAGCAGATTTAAGCTTTTCTGAATTTTCCCCTCTATTTGTTTTGTGAGCAATGTGAAAAATTAGGCAACACAAATTAACTGCTCTCATAGGCATCCTAATTGATTGCCACATTTGTAGCTTGACAACTATTTAATGAAAAAACTACTTTATATCTGCTTTTCTCCATCTCCCTATCCACAGACAAGGGAGGAATTGATTCATTTAACCACCGTGGTTGACAATGAGCCAGGATTTGTCGATCTTGTAGGTTTATTTTCAAATACATCATGGTGTAATTAATCCAAATGTGCTCCCCAATATTACTGTGATTTACAGAAAGAAAGTGAGAAATTGAAACTGAAACTGAAAACTGTAATATACACTGAACAAAATTATAAACGCAACACTGTTTTTGCACCATTTTTCATGAGCTGATCTCAAAGATCTAAGACTTTTTTACGTTCACAAAAGGCCTATTTCTCTCATATATTGTTCACAAATCTGTCTAAATCTGTATTAGTGAGTCTGGATGAGCTGCATGGATTATCTCCTTTGCCGAGATAATCCATGCACCTCACAGGTGTGACATATAAAGATGCTGATTAGAGAGCATGATTATTGCAAAGGTGTGCCTTAGGCTGGCCACAATAAAAGGCCACTCAAAAATGTGCAGTTTTATCACACAGCACAATGCCACTGATGTCGCAGGTTTTGAGAGAGAGTGCAATTGGCATGCTGACTGCAGGGATACCCACCAGAGATGTTGCCCGCAAATTGAATGTTCATTTCTCTACCATAAGCTGTCTCCAAAGGCATTCCAGAGAATTTGCCAGTACATCTAACCGGCCTCACAACCGCAGACCAGTTGTAACCAGTTGTAACCACACCAGCCCAGGACCTCCACATCCAGCATCTTCATCTCCAAGATTGTCTGAGACCAGCCACCCGGACAGCTGCTGCAACAATCGGTTTGCATAGCCAAAGAATTTCTGTACAAGCTGTCAGAAACCGTCTCAGGGAAGCTCATTTGCATGCTCGTCTTCCTCATCGAGGTCTCGACCTGACTGCAGTTCGTCGTCGTAACCGACTTGAGTGGGCAAATGCTCACATTCGATGGCGTCTGGCACTTTGGATAGGTGTTCTCTTCATGGATGAATCCCGGTTTTCACTGTACAGGGCAGATGGCAGACACTGTGTATGGCGTCATGTGGGTGAGCGGTTTGCTGATGTCAATGTTGTGAATCGAGTGGCCCATGGTGGCAATGGGGTTATGTTATGGGCAGGCGTATGTTATGGACAACGAACACAGGTGCATTTTATTGATGTAATTTTGAATGCACAGAGATACCGTGACAAGATCCTGAGGCCCATTGTTGTGCCATTCATCCACAACCATCACCTCATGTTGCAGCATGATAGTGCACGCCCCATGTTGCAAGTCCACAATTCCTGGAAGCTGAAAACATGGCCCTTGCATGGCCAACATACTTATCAGACATGTCACCCATTGTGCATGTTTGAGTTGCTATGGATCGTTGTATGCAACAGTGTGTCCCATGTCCTGCCAATATCCAGCAACTTTGCACAGTCATTGAAGAGGAGTGGACCAACATTCCACAGGCCACAATCAATAACCTGATCAACTCTATGCAAAGGAGATGTGTTGCACTGCATGAGGCAAATGGTGGTCACACCAGATACTGACTGGTTTTCGTACCCCCCAATACAGTAAAACTGCACATTTTAGAGTGGCCTTACATAGAAAAAGTCTTAGATCTTTGAGTTCTAAAAAAAACAAAAGTGTTGCATTTATAATTTTGTTTAGTGTAAGTTTCATACTTATAAAAATCTCAATAATAATATGCATACATAATGCATTTATTAAACAACTTGAGTAGTCGTCAATATAAGGCATTATAAACAGAGGTACATGGTGGTACCATATGACAGAGTACATGCATTAATTTTTTTACATAATATCGAGCATTCTGCAACTCGGAGGGGAGAATGTTGGTGCTATACAGTGACACTGGCCTAGGGATGGGAGTATTATATGTGAGAGGTTTTAAGTTATGGAAATGACATGTATTATGGCGTATTCCAACAGGTGTAGTCGCATGGGAAAGGCTCCGTGCATGGCTGGCTACAGCTGTGTGGTACGGGATAATTGGTGTTCTATTGCTAATTACATGCTGAAGACAAAAGTTTTATTTGTAGTGAAGGCAACAAGTAACCAGTTATGTTGGTGTTGGTTTTACCCCTAACGCATGGGGTCATAGGGAGAGGGAGGTAGTACATCTCACCAATTAAGTGTATTATTTGTAGTGTTCTATCTCCTATCCAGGCCCATATTTAGTAAGGCTCAGCCTAAATTTGTGGCATTGCAACATTTGAAATTACCAGTGATAAAGAGTAAACTCAAAGTAAAACAGATAAACTTTGTAATAAGTATGGACCGCTGCTCAATTCCTGGTTCTCTTGCTCATTGTGTTGGCATGAGTAGTAAGTATGTCCAAGATAGTCAGGTAGCTGTCGTCGTGGAGCTCCCGTTTCTCGGAACACAGGGCACAATAGTAGCTGGGTCCCAAGTCCAGGTTGAGGCCTGTGTTTCTGAGCCTATATCAGGCATCAGCAGTTCAAGGGCCTCATAGAAGGCATGTGAATCTGCAAGTGAACAGAGTGTGTGGGTAATTCCATTGAGGCTTACAACCAGGGAGCCGGGGGTCCCCCACTGATAAGCGTAGGTGAGTAATGGCACGACCCATAGATCTTTGCCACTGCAGGATTGCTCTAGTGAGCTTGTGAAAGAAGCATAGGTTGGAGTCCTCAAAGGAGAACAGCGTTTTGCCTTGTAAGGCTGTCATGATAGTGGTCTTGTCTGTGGTTGAGGTGCAACTTCCTGTGTTGTAGAGGGAGAGGGTCTGGTCATGTTAATAAGACAGTAGATACCCTCTAAAGCGATCTTTCAGGCCACTGCAGGAGGAAAAATGGAGGCCAGCAGCCTTCAAATATTGTGAGGTAGCTCTTCAGTCACAATCGTGGCAGGGATTCCACAGATCTTTATATTGTTGCAGCGTTGTTGGTCTTCGAGGGATGTCAGTCTCAGAGACAAGGTGAATTGGTGAGAGTGGACTTGTTGGACTGAGCCACGTAGGTTGTTCACTGTGGTCTGTATGTCCATTATGTCCTCTTCTGTGGCCTTGACCTTCTGTGTTTGCCTGAATCTCTGTCCTGATGAGCGCCAGATTCAACGCCATCATTTTGTGTAGGTCAGAGAGGAGGATTTTAAGATCATCCTTCGTTGTTGGAGCTGAGCTATCTGTTAGATGCAGGCTCAGATTTTGCTGAGGTTCAAGGGTAAGCGAAGCCTCCCTGTCCTTGTTCTCCAATACAGGGGCAGTCTCTGGTGCAGGATGCTGAACCTCTGCCGGGGGGTTCCTTGATGTGGCAGGTCTCTGGAGTATCAATCAATGCAGTGTGGTGTCCTGGTGACAATGCCCAGGTTTTTAACGGTGGATGGTAAGTCAGTAAGGAGATATTTGGTGAGTTTAGTGAGTTTTTTAAAATATTAAAACTCAGGGTCTTTGCTTATATAACATAAAAGAAGCAACACGTAAATGAATTGCTTCCACTGTCCAGATTATTTACTAAAGTGAGAATTGCCATGAATTCAAATTTAAGGTCAACATAGCCAAACTGGAAGCATAGTTGACTAGGAGAACTTTTCCAGTTCAGCTACGTTGGCCTTAAATTTATTTTTATGCTGTCTTATGTTTCGTTCTGGCAGCATGTGCACTGTGTAGAACAGAGACAATAAAACTGATTCCCATTGTATAATACATGCTAGTGGTGCTGAATGTACTCCGGAAAATACTCTGTCTGAACATTACAGGGAGTGCAGAATTATTAGGCAAGTTGTATTTTTGAGGATTAATTTTATTATTGAACAACAACCATGTTCTCAATGAACCCAAAAAACTCATTAATATCAAAGCTGAATATTTTTGGAAGTAGTTTTTAGTTTGTTTTTAGTTATAGCTATTTTAGGGGGATATCTGTGTGTGCAGGTGACTATTACTGTGCATAATTATTAGGCAACTTAACAAAAAACAAATATATACCCATTTCAATTATTTATTTTTACCAGTGAAACCAATATAACATCTCAACATTCACAAATATACATTTCTGACATTCAAAAACATAACAAAAACAAATCAGTGACCAATATAGCCACCTTTCTTTGCAAGGACACTCAAAAGCCTGCCATCCATGGATTCTGTCAGTGTTTTGATCTGTTCACCATCAACATTGCGTGCAGCAGCAGCCACAGCCTCCCAGACACTGTTCAGAGAGGTGTACTGTTTTCCCTCCTTGTAAATCTCACATTTGATGATGGACCACAGGTTCTCAATGGGGTTCAGATCAGGTGAACAAGGAGGCCATGTCATTAGATTTTCTTCTTTTATACCCTTTCTTGCCAGCCACGCTGTGGAGTACTTGGACGCGTGTGATGGAGTTTTGTCCTGCATGAAAATCATGTTTTTCTTGAAGGATGCAGACTTCTTCCTGTACCACTGCTTGAAGAAGGTGTCTTCCAGAAACTGGGAGTTGAGCTTGACTCCATCCTCAACCCGAAAAGGCCCCACAAGCTCATCTTTGATGATACCAGCCCAAACCAGTACTCCACCTCCACCTTGCTGGCATCTGAGTCGGACTGGAGCTCTCTGCCCTTTACCAATCCATCCATCTGGCCCATCAAGACTCACTCTCATTTCATCAGTCCATAAAACCTTAGAAAAATCAGTCTTGAGATATTTCTTGGCCCAGTCTTGACGTTTCACCTTGTGTGTCTTGTTCAGTGGTGGTCGTCTTTCAGCCTTTCTTACCTTGGCCATGTCTCTGAGTATTGCACACCTTGTGCTTTTGGGCACTCCAGTGATGTTGCAACTCTAAAATATGGCCAAACTGGTGGCAAGTGGCATCTTGGCAGCTGCACGCTTGACTTTTCTCAGTTCATGGGCAGTTATTTTGCGCCTTGGTTTCTCCACACGCTTCTTGCGACCCTGTTGACTATTTTGAATGAAACGCTTGATTGTTCGATGATCACGCTTCAGAAGCTTTGCAATTTTAAGAGTGCTGCATCCCTCTGCAAGATATCTCACTATTTTTGACTTTTCTGAGCATGTCAAGTCCTTCTTTTGACCCATTTTGCCAAAGGAAAGGAGGTTGCCTAATAATTATGCACACCTGATATAGGGTGTTGATGTCATTAGACCACACCCCTTCTCATTACAGAGATGCACATCACCTAATATGCTTAATTGGTAGTAGGCTTTTGAGCCTATACAGCTTGGGGTAAGACAACATGCATAAAGAGGATGATGTGGTCAAAATACTCATTTGCCTTATAATTCTGCACACAGTGTATATAAAATATATTTGGACCAATACAAACTACTGCCAATCTATTCATAAACAGTACTATACATAGGCCATAATATCATCCATTTAGACTGGAAGAAAGGAGATTTAGTCTAATGCAAAGGAAATTGTTCTTTACAGTAAGAACTAGAGATGTTGCGAACATAAAATTTTCCGTTCGCGAACGGCGAATGCGAACTTCCGCAAATGTTCGCGAACGGGCGAACCGGCATAGACTTCAATAGGCAGGCGAATTTTAAAACCCACAGGGTCTCTTTCTGGCCACAATAGTGATGGAAAAGTTGTTTCAAGGGGACTAACACCTGGACTGTGGCATGCCGGAGGGGGATCCATGGCAAAACTCCCATGGAAAATTACATAGTTGATGCAGAGTCTGGTTTTAATCCATAAAGGGCATAAATCACCTAACATTCCTAAATTGTTTGGAATAACGTGCTTTAAAACATCAGGCATGATGTTGTATCGATCAGGTAGTGTAAGGGTTACGCCCGCTTCACAGTGACAGACCAAACTCCCTGTTTAACGCACCGCAAACAACCGCAAACAGTCCATTTGCACAACCGCAAACTCCCCATTTGCACAAGGTTGGATACCAAGCTAGCCATGTCCCGTTCCTTCTCCTCACCGATGTCATTGAAGGTCTCTTCCTCCACCCAGCCAAGTACAACACCAAGGGACCCCGAAAGGTGACAACAAGCCCCCTGTATTTTTTTTTAAATGTACACTACTGTTACACCAGATATGAGTTGCACTGGTGTGACACTGTGCCCTGGCAGGCCCTGAAATGCACACGTGCGAAGGAAACTGACTGCTATTATATTACAGTCAAAAAAGTTTTGTTTTTTTTAAATGCAAGCTATTGTGTCACCAGATAGGAGTGGTGGCACTGGGCAAGTGGGCACAGTATACGCTGTGAGCCTGACACACACGCTGGCAGACAGGCAACTGCAATTAGATTACACGGGAAAAAAAAAGCAGACTGATGTTCTAGCCCTAAAAAGGGCTTTTTGGGGTGCTGTCCTTACAGCAGAGATCAGATGAGTCCTTCAGGACTGTAGTGGACACTGAATACACTAGCCTAGCTATCGATTTCCCTATTAAATCAGCAGCAGCTACACTGTCGCTCCTCTTACTAATAATGCAGCTTCCAGGGGGCGGGGCCTAGATGTCATGGAGGAAGGAGGCACTTTGTGTGAGCTCCCTCAATATCTCACTTTAAGCAGCTATCAACAAGCGAATTTCACCCCAGAAGGGGATGACCCAGCAATGTTGCTCCTACCTGACTGACCTGACATGCTTAATAGCGGTCAGCAACTCGACAGAGTCTTACTTACCTCCGCGTGGCAAGTGTGGCCTGGTGCTCACCGGGCGGGAAAGGCGACCGATCTCCCGATCCTGGGATGCCCAGAAGCAGCTACTTCCTGGCAGGAGCTCCGTTACCCCCACCTCGGACCGGTGGGGGTTATCCTGGTCCACCCCTGAGAGGCTGTCTGGAGCTAGTGGACGCACAGAGCACAGCCGCCCAGGCTGACATACTCATCTGCGACTCTCCCAATATGGCGGCAGCCGCGTGTCCTCCTGGTACCAGCAAAGCATGGCAGGATATTGAGTCTATAATATTGAGTCTTTAATCAATTTTGAAAGCAAATAACAAGCAGGAAGCCCCAACAAGCTCCACCACAGCCCCAACAAGCTCCACCACAGCTAAGCGAAGCAGTCCCCGTTAAAATCCACCAACGCAAAAGGTGTCGAAGACTGGACCGGAGGCACAAACAGAAATGCAGAGCCTGCCCCATGCCAAGCACTCGCCTCCACCTTAAGCCACCACAATCCCGCACCGGACGTGAAGCACCACTAGGACAGATCCGACCACCCGACAAAACAAGCTTCCACCACCTCAAGCCGCGAACCCGGCACTCAACCAGAGACTTGCCTTTGTTGTTCCAGGTATCAGGGACTCCAAGGGTCTGCACCTGGCACCCAGAAGGGATCGGATGAGCACAAGCAGTAAACAGCAGCCTGCCAAGCATGTCCCACTATAACCGATCCTCCACACCATGCCTTTGATCACATGAACTGCACATTAACTAATCGTAAAGTAGCAAGCGTTTAAACATGTCATTATTTCACCTCCTAAAAAGTTTATTGTCGTAGTTCCTTACATGCCTTTACCTTAACCATTCATGTATTATGTTATTCACTAGTCTCATCTCATGGGGCGACTCACACTTGATTTATAGTGGTGGAGCTGCTGATATAAATACACAGTTGATAACGTGCAAGCTACACCCTAAACATGACAGCCATCTTTCACAACAATGTACTGCTATATACTCATACCCTCAGTGCAACTAGCCATGATATACGCACGTTCAGCCTAGCATGCTCAAATATAACACACTTCTGTCTAAAAAAAAAAAAAAGAATACAAAAAAAAAAGAATGCAGCTTCAGAATTACTCTAAATTGTATGCTGTCTAGGAGGTGGGAGGGTCTGGGAGGGAGGGTCTGCTGCTGATTGGCTGTAAGGTGTCTGCTGACTGTGAGGTACAGGGTCAAAGTTTACTCAATGATGACGAATAGGGGCGGACCGAACATGGCGAACGTGAACAAGCGATGTTCGCCAGGAACTATTCGCCTGCGAACTGTTCGGGACATCTCTAGTAAGAACTATAAAGATGTGGAATTCATTGCCAGAAGAGGTGGTATTACAAGAGTCTGTACAGATGTTTAAACAGCAACTAGATGAATTCTTGCAAAAACATAATATGTCTTTATGTGGGATAACAGCTTCTTGATCCAAGGGAAGATATCGTATTGCCATTCTAGGGTCAAAAAGGATTTTTCCTAAGTTTGTTGCAAAATTGGAAATAACTTCATATCCATTTTTTTTCATTTGGCTCGACTGCAAAAACATATGGGAAAGGCTGAATTTGAAGGACACAAGACTATTCAGCTTATACAACTATGTAACTATGATCTGCTAGATAAGGAGGATTTGCACCAGTTAGGAATTTTGCTATCGAAGTGACATGATATTGAATTACATTGAACTATATCCTTCATCATGTGTGGGTAGTGGCCTGACTGCTAAAATTCTAATTGTATTGTACTGAATACTACTATCTATCCTTGATCTATGCATGAGTCATTATAGTTTCATGATTCCTAGGTGCTGCATCAATTTTGTTAAAAATGGAAGCCTTATTTCAAATCAAAAGATTATTAAAACACCCTGTGAGGATATTTATGGTGTAATAAATATTTAAAAATACTATTTTTGGGGGGCGGGGCCGGACCGCCATGCTGACCGGTCGCATGGCGGAGGGGCTCCGGAGGAATCAGGCCTTTAAGCCACAATAGGCAGCCTTCCTTCCTCGATCAGAGCCTGAAAATATTCACACAGCTGTGGGAAAGGTAGCAGACCCCGAGATCGGGAGTTTCGGGCCCCCCGCGGGGGTCACAGGACTTCGGAGGCTGCGGCCTACTTTGGGGGGAGCGGGATAGACGGCCGCTGCCCCGTCTCCCTCCCACGTGATGGCTTGTTGGGCGCTTGCCTGCCTCGTCTCCCCCCCTCTGGGCCGGGGGGGTCATCCCGGTCCCCACTGGGACGAACTTGAGCTGACTAAAGGGTGCTGAACACCCAAGGCCCACAGTGCAAGATGGCGGCGGCTGAGAACACCTTAATCCTAAACAAAGGACGGTGCAGCGAATACAGCGACAAATCCACCGCTGCCCCAGCCGGGGAGAGAAAGTGACCAAGAGAGCCACCGGACGGTCTGCCCGCAATACGCGCCCACCTGGTGGAGACAGGAGTGGGAGAGGAATTATGAGCCCACTGAGCTGGCTCACGAAACATAACAAGCTGGCCAAGCATCTAACTCGGCTGACCACCAAGCAACAAAAAGAAATGCCTTATTACCACCCAAAGGTACACCAGTGACATCTGGAAGAGCCTGTAGGCCCATATCATCTTGCACCATGCCGATCTGCTGTGGATACCTGCAATGGACTAGAAGTCCCAAGTGACATCATCTGCCCAATCTATACAAGCACAGAGTATTCCACAGCCAGACACAGACCGGGCTTTACAAGAGACAACTGCTCAACACATGCCACCTAAGAACTGACACTCTTGGACGAAACATGCAGCCATACCTTACCCCTACCCACTTCTCTCTGTCAGGTCTCTCACGGACACATGTAATAGCATAGACCTCTCGGCCCCAGTGGTTTTCACTTTAAGCCTGATTCTCTTACAATGCATGTTATGCTATTTGTCCTCTTCTCTACTCGCCTAGAATGAGCACAGCAGCACTAGCATTTATCGAGCAATTCCATACCTAAGCCTGGCTATATTAATGCTGATTCTCGCTAATTAATTAATATGCATACCCTGTATCTCTCAACTCATATCACATGTCTAGATATCACTCTAACTGAGCATTGCCACTTGCGAAACAGACATGTAGGTGTAGTTTCCTTCCTGTTATACTCCACATATAGAGTGTGCATGTATAGCCTGAATTTATTCCTGATGTTATCTTGTCCTCAAAAAAAAAAAAAGTGCCAATGTTACTGATACCATGCCAATGTTTTATTATCTGTTTTTGAATAGCTTGCAACTACTGTTGTGGTAACGCAAGCTCGTCTGTTATAATGTGCACTACAAAAATAAAGAATTAAAAAAAAAAAAAAAATACTATTTTATAAAAAATTATCAAAAGTATTTAATACATTTTATTAATATCAAAAATGTATATTTTCTCTTTGATTGATTTAAAGCAAAGAGTTACCCACTATTTTAACTCTTATTGATCCTGGAATACGTTCATTAGAGGATTTGTATTTCACACATTAATCACAACTGATTATAAAAATATAATTTATTGTGACAATTAATTATTAATAATAATAATAATAATAATAATATGTAACATGCATGACAATATCAGTGAATATTTAGGTATAACAATAAAAATATAAGATATGGCAACAGTTATGACACAATAACCACAATTAAAGATAGCTTAATAGCAACCTATCCAGCAACACGAGTAAATTAATTTCTAAAGGAGTTACATGGATAGTTACAAATAAATCCTCTAGAATTTAATTAACAGTTATTTCAACATAGATGCATTTCAACAATATTATAGGAAACTTTCAGAATACTTGAGAATTCCTTCACACAGAACGTAAGACAGAGCTTCATGTCGTAAAAACCTTATATGCTAACAGTTTGCTAGAATAACCCAGAGAATTAACTCACTCACTGCTGGCTATAGTTCTCATAGGCTAAACACTTAAAGGGAAACTCCAGTGCCAGGAAAACACTTAAAGGGAAACTCCAGTGCCTCGGCGGTGGTTTCTTCTCGCTGCCGCTCCTCCCAGTCTTTACGTCAGCGACGGTGGAGGTCCTCACACAGCTATAGAGCAGGAAGTGCCCTCTAGTGGCTGTCTAGCAAAGTTAATGGTAGTGGGAGTTGGCACCCAGACCACTCCAATGGGCAGAAGTGGTCTGGGTGCCTGGAGTGTCCCTTTAAACAATGAAACTAAAAAGATACAATGTTTCTCACACAAATAGTCAGCTTAACTATTTTCTTCCATCCAGTAACCAAACGAATATTTCTAAGTATGTTTTACACTGCAGATTATTAACTTTCTGGTTAAAGATTAACTATCCCTAAATTCAGATAGGTCAATATCTCTGGATAATAGCTTGATATGCTAAACTTGGCAAATTACTAGTAAATCATACATAATTCTAATTCCAGCTGCAGAATGGACTTCAAATTATATATAATTTCCTCAGATACATATAATGTCTGCTTTTAGAAAAAAATGATTTAAATTAAATTAAACCAGCAAATTGACCAGCTTTCTTGGTAGAAAGTTTATTTAGGTTCAGAGATATAATCCCATGGTGGTGCATGCAAGTAGAAAGTGTTTGGATAGAGAAGTGTAGAAATATAGAGATATTTCTGACTAGCAACAAATTTTAACTAAATCCCAGAATTCAGTTGGAAATAGGTGTGTACATGGTGTGTTTACAAAAGTTCCTTGATGTTCACCATCCAAGAACCCCAGTATTTTACCAACTCCCTAAAATACATAAGGATAAAAGTCACCCCCCAGGAAGACCTATTGTATCTGGCATAGGCTCTATATCTAGCCGTTTGTCTCAGTATATAGATAGGTGCCTTCAATATGCAGTCCCACGCTGCCCCAGCCATCTTAAAGACACATTAAGTATACTTAACATCTTGAAAAATCAGATATGGGAAGATAACTTTTTCTTGGTAACAGCAGATGTGAGTTCACTCTACACCATCATCTCCCATGAACGAGGATGCCAGGCCTCTAGGTTTTTCTTGGAAGAATTTGGGGAATTCCCTGATGATCAGATAGATTTCATCATTGAGGGAATCAGATGGATCCTTACCAATAATTACTTTTGGTTTGGAGGTGATTTTTTCCTTCAGGTCTGTGGTACGGCGATGGGCACCAGATTCGCCCCCAGTTACGCCAATTTGTTCATGTCATTTTGGGAACATCAACATGTATACACGAGGCGGGACTGGGAGGCGAGTCTGGTGCTCTATCGCCGTTACATAGACGATATTTTTTTAATCTGGAGGGGAGACGAAGAGTCCTTACTATCCTTCTTGTCAGAACTTAATGACAACACATGGGGTATTAAATTGGAGAGTAACTACAGCCGTCAGTCCGTTGATTTTTTGGACCTTCAAATATACATAGATGACGGAGAAATTAAAACTAGGACACATTTCAAAAAGGTAGATGTCAATAGTTATATTGAGGAGACAAGTTGCCATTTTTCACCCTGGCTTACCAACGCACCTAAAGCACAATTGATGAGGATCAGGCGAAACTGTACTGATAATGAAGTTTTTAATATTCAATCTTGCAAAATTCTTAATGATTTTAAACAAAAAGGCTATAAAGCCCAATTATTAGACAAAGCCCAACGTGAAGTTGCTCTAAAGGATAGAGAGTCACTCCTACAGTATAAAACACCGCCCACTGAGACAGAGGAACGGAATCTAGCGTTCATTTGTGATTTCAGCTGCCAGAGTTATAAATTAAAAAGAATTTTCCAGAAATACTGGCCAATTCTACAAAATGATACGTTCCTGAATAAGGTCTTACCAAATAAACCTATTTTCACCTATAGAGGAGTTCCCAGTTTAAGGACCAATTTAGTACGTAATTATATAAAAGAACGTGCAACGATTAAAAATGTCTTTAACCAAAAGAATGGCTTCTATGGCTGTGGCACATGTGGTGCTTGCAGAAATAGCGGCCAAAAAAAGAGACATATAACTTCATTCTCTACCTGCGAGTCTCAATTTCAAAGCAAACAGCCTAACAACTATAAAATAAATCAACTTATAACTTGCTATTCGAAACGAGTCATCTATCTTATCACATGTCAATGTGGTTTAAGTTATGTAGGTAGGACCACTAGATCCCTCTATATAAGAATACAGGAGCATATCCGTAATATTAGGAAGGGTTTTGATAAACACAGCCTTTCAGCACATTTTAAACATAAGCACAATTGTGACCCAACCCAATTGACATTTATGGGTATTCAAATTGTTAACATCAATTGGAGGGGTGAGGATCCAATAAGGAAGATGGGACAACAAGAGATGAGATGGATTTTCAATCTCAACACTATGATTCCCACCGGCCTTAATGGCGATTTTGAAATGTGTCATTTTTTATGATATTATCCCGAACAGCATGTATTAATCCTCTATGTTTATTATGTATTTGGAGTGATCCATTTTCCTTTATAAGATGCTTATCACATCTACTTTAAGATTCAAGTGAAACTTTAATCACAGGGGATTTAAAATTACTATTACTAACTAAGTTGAATCTTATCTCACTACTTAATATATGTATGTAGCTACTGCTTTAAAGCTTTAAAATGATTTATATACATGCTGTGGGAATGTCAATTTTCATTGTATTTAAATTTAATGCACAGTTTATTGATATATGTATTTTCATTTTTTTTCATTTATGCCCCAATCATTTTTTCTGCATGCTTGACACAAATGAGGACATCTTTACAATATACAAGATATATGTACATCCTTCTACTTGCCTAATACAAATTGTAAAAAAATATGGGTTAAAGAGCATAAGGGAAGTGACAGGCACGAATATAGGATACTCTGCTACTTTCCCTACTTATTGCCCACAAGTAAAATGGCTACCGCAACACCAGAAGTGATGTCACTTCCTGTTACAAACAGAAAAAAAAAAAAAAAAAAACGATTTTGACAAGCCACACTACACTCCCCCCAAACGAGTGATGTGATTGGCTAACCAATGAGGAAATCTACCAATGAAGAACCGGACCAGGATATTTAAACCAGAATGAGGAGGAGAGCAGTGAACACCGATTGAGAAAGCCCTCAAGTAGGGTGAAACGCGTCTCGGAAGTGAAGGATATTTATGGGACATTTTTTACTCTGTTTTATTTGTTTGTATTTTACTGCCTGCTGGCAAAATAAATTTTTATTTTTAATTCAAGTCTCCTCTGATCTTCACCAAACCTGCTCCAAGAAGGGAAAGTGTCTCCCTTATTGACACTCAAGCTGGTAAACTCAGAGCCGAGTACCTGGCTCTGAATAAGGTGAGCACCTATTTAAAGATACAGTATACTCACCTTTATAACCTAAGTTACTACACTATATTATCTCCTATTACGTTTTCTTTGTATTTCTTATCTCTGAGGGATTCCACCAACGCTTCAAAAAAAGGGGACAAGTACCACCAGACGGTACTAAAGCGCAAGTGATTTGAGCCTATCCCATCTTAGGCTCTAAAAAATGTGAGTTAGCATTCTGTTTTGATCACTGCACAACGGTTATTTACCATACAGATTTGCACTATTATTTCCCTGTATATGTTTTTCTTTCTATGTATATATACGCTGAATTTAAAGTGATACTGCTACAATATCAGGACTAGACGACCCTTGTTATAGGGTAGGTATCCATTATTATCACTGTATGCTCCACTCATATAGGTGAACTGCCTCTGGCTTTTCTACCTTTCTTCTAGTTTCTACTATGGTGTGTTTATTTGTCTGGTCTCATTTGATGATCGGGCATCCAACCATCTGGATCTGACCCTGGATCTTTCTTTTCAATTTTCTTCTCTTCCTTTTGTCCCCAATTTTTAAAGAATTTCTTATCTTAAGTTTCTGTACGTCACTAATTTAAAGTTACCGGTGGGATTGGGTGGGTGTATCTTCTTCTACTGATTGTCTTATAGACAATGATCAGTAGATGATTTATAGCTTCACAACAATTTCTCATTACAAATACCAACTACCACTTTGTATAAGGGGGTTTATTAAATTTTGTGATGCATATGACATCAAAAATGTCTTATCGCTATCGCTTAGCGCATCCATCAAGCTAGCGGTCAAACTTCATGAGATTTTGATGCATCTGGACTTTGACTCAGCCTTATCTTATAATGGGTTATTGTAGGAATCCCCCACCATTTAAAAAGTAAAATGAATTACCTATGTAATATCTCTTCTTGATACTTCTATCTGTGTCTGGTTTTCTCAGTTGGACTGTCTTATTGTATGAAGCTAATGTGTCTATATTAGTAATATAGGACAACATGTGATATATACATGTCTTTTACACACATTCAGCTAATAGTTTTTAATAATATAAAATGTATTCATTAGATTCTATCTATGAATATTCAATATTATTAACATGGTACTATTTGTATATGTTAAACATAATTATATAGTTATATATATATATATATATATATATATATATATATATATATATATATATATATATATATATATATATATGTATGTGTGTGGGCTGGGATCTTAACCTCCCTTGTTCCAAACACTTGGGTTTCTTGTAAGAAGATACCTTTGGTCATGCAGTGAATGGAGCAGGAAAGAAACACATGTGTGTGGGTTTTGCATTCTGCTACAAAAAATAAATCACATCTGCTAAGTAGTAACTTTACAGCATACATTTAATTTCATCTTATCACAAAATGTCTGACAACCCAATTCAGAATATACATAGGAACATATAAAGAGGTGTAGAAATAGAAAAACTGAAAAATAACCACTTAAGCTGGTGATAACGTGTGCTCTGTAGACCTCAAAACACAAAATATGCTGGAAATGACCAAAATCCAAACACATTGGCAATTCACAGATTCATTATTGCCAATTATGGTCAGATTTCAGTTGGTCTGATTTGAAGCAATCCCCCCAATGCATTCAGTGTCATGCTTAAAATCAGCGCTTTTGCATCCAAATCACTTGCAAAGTATAGGATTCTGAAGATATACAATGTAACCATTTTAAATCAAATCCATAATATCAGTGAATTGATCATTCAAAGTATTAGCCTGCAGACAACATTAGCAGCCAACGGACAAATAGGTTAAAAAAAAAACCAAAAAAAAACAGGCCATTGCTGCCCATTTGCTAGAAAGGCCCCATCCACATATTCAATAACAGGGTGGGGACATAATCCCTCCCTCGTACTTATTTTAGAAGTTTTAATCTCCTGCTCAGTAAATTGAACTTTAATCACACACAAGGCTCCTGCAGGCTCTAGCATGCAATTAACAGAGCAGGAGATAATAAATTCTAAATGAAACATACTGTGCAATAAGGTAGTTTAAACATTAGTTCACATTTTACAGAAAGTGTTTAGACTTTGCAAGGCATAGGCACGGACTGCATAAACAAAGTGAACTGAGCTGTGAAACTTCAAGGACATGATCTATACACCAAATGTTTTGTTAGGCTAAAAAAAATTTGGTGCTTATAGTGTCACTTTAATGTGCTACTACCCATATTCTATCAATAGTATTTTAAGAATATTAAATATAGTGTCACCTAGTGGCCAATGTGATTTTTATAATTTATTATTTTATTTGAAAAAAAATATTTGTAAGCGTTATGAACCTTGTGCCTTACTAGCTGTGATGGAAGCATGACCTCCTGCCAACAGACTATGAGCCTGGTCCCAGGAGCCCCTAAAAGGCCTTGTTGCATGACAACAGAATCCCTGTGCCCAGAGACCCTTTGTGTGTTTTATATTGTGTTGTTATGAGTGTTTCGCCATATGACCTGTGTATTGGAATGAATGTGTTTATTGTCCAGGTTCTATGTACCTTTCCTATTCCTTTTTTCCTGTCTTATTGTTCTCCCAGCAGGATGGTTTCCCTTTGTTCCAGGAATACTTCCAGACCAGTTCAAACTGGCTGCCCTTCCACTCATTTAAATCTATTATGTGGTCCTCAGCCATTGTTATTGTCTGTCCCTGTCCTTCCTGGTGATTACAGGACACTGATTGTAAGCTTTCTAGTGTGATTGGTTGCTATCCTAAATCCATGCTGCAATTGGTTGACTTGGGATTAGAGATGTCCCGAATAGTTCGCTGGCGAATAGTTCCTGCCGAACATAGCTTGTTCGCGTTCGCCACGGCGGGCGAACATATGCGATGTTCGGTCCTCTCCCTATTCGTCATCATTGAGTAAACTTTGACCCTGTACCTCACAGTCAGCAGACACATTCCAGCCAATCAGCAGCAGACCCTCCCTCCCAGATCCTCCCACCTCCTGGACAGCATCCATTTTAGATTCATTCTGAAGCTGCATTCTTTTTTATTTTTTTTAATGCTTTATTTTTGAAGTGCAGTGAACATACACGTAGTGACAATGACATATGGTGCAATGCAAAACGTTGGAATACAGACTTAGAGTTATGAATAGTGATGTCGTGAACATAAAATTTTCGGTTCGCGAACCGCGAACGCGAACTTCCGAAATGTTCGCGAATAGACCGCCATAGACCTCAATAGGCAAGGAAATTTTCTGGCCACAATAGTGGCTGAAAGGGGGGGAGGAGACCTACTCTCCTTTCCCCCCCGGCCCCCACCCCTGGGCGGCAAGTGGGGGCCATAAAGATAATGAGGGAGGGACCTATTGTCCTCCCCCTCTCCGGCCCCCACCTCTGGGCGGCGGGTGGGGGCCATAATGATAATGAGGGGGGACCTACTGTCCTCCCCCCGGCCCCCACCCCTCGGCGGCGGGTGGGGGCCATAATGGTAATGAGGGGGGGACCTTTCCTCCCCCATCTGGCCCCCAACCCTGGGTGGCGGGTGGGGGTCATAAAGATAATAAGGGGGGACCTACTGTCCTCCCCCTCTCCGGCCCCCACCCCTGTGTGGCGGGTGGGGGCCCTAAAATTAACAATAAGGGGGGACCTACTGTCCCCCTCCAGCCCCCACCCCTGAGCGGCAGGTGGGGACCCTAAAATTAACAATAGGGGGGGGATCTACTGTCCCCCCCGCCCCCACCCCTGAGTGGCGGGTGGGAACCCTAAAATTAACATTATGGGGGGACCTACTGTCCCCCCCGGCCCCCACCCCTGAGCGGCGGGTGGGGGCCCTAAAATTAACAATAGGGGGGACCTACTGTCCCCCCTGGCCCCCAGCCCTGAGCGGTGGGTGGGGGCCCTAAAAATAACAATAAGGGGGGACCTATTGACCCCCGGCCCCCACCCCTGAGCGGTGGGTGGGGGCCCTAAATACAAAGGGGGGGACCCTAGCCACCCCTCCCCCCCAAATAAAAATCATCTCCCTACCTACCCCCCTCACCCTAAAAATAATGAGGGGGGGGCCTTTAACTAAAAACCTGTAAAAAAAAAAATTCCATCCAATCACAGTGCTCTGTGTCATTTTACACAGCGTGGGAAAGTTCCATTTTCCCACGCTGTGTAAAATGACACAGAGCACTGTGATTGGATGGATTTAAAGCCAACCAATCACAGTGCTCTGTGTCATTTTACACAGCGTGGGAGTTCTTTGGAATTTTCCCATGCTGTGTAAAATGACAAAGAGCACTCTGATTGGCGTAAACCAGCCAATCAGAGTGTTCTTAGCCTAATTGCAGGGCGTGGCAAGGCTTTATAAGCCTTCCCCCGCCCTGCAGAGCTCAGTCTGCGCGGAGCCCTCCATGGGTGAACATGGATTTTTTTTTTTGCGCTCGTTTTATTTTCATTTTTTTTAATTGTCGGTTATTATGGCTTTTTATTTGGCCTTTTTTGGGGCTGAAGAAAGAAGATTTTAGAAGAAAGAAAACATCTAATGATAAGTTTTTTTTATTTTACAGGTTTTTAGTTAAAGGTCCCCCCTCATTATTTTTAGGGTGAGGGGGGTAGGTAGGGAGAACATTTTTTTGGGGGGGCGGGGTGACTAGGGTTGCCCCCCTTTGCATGGGGTGGGAGCCGGGGGGGGGGACAGTAGGTCCCCCCCTTATTGTTATTTTTAGGATCCCCACCCACTGCTCAGGGGTGGGGGCCGGGGGGACAGTAGGTCCCCCCCTTATTTTTAATTTTAGGGCCCCCACCCACCGCTCAGGGGTGGGGGCCGGGGGAGGACAATATGTCCCCCCCATTGGTATTTAGGGCCCCCACCCGCTCAGGGAGGGGGACCCTTTTTTTTTTTTTTTTTAACAGTGAGCAGCCACAGGCTGCTCACTGTTTAATAGACATGCCCCTACTCGCGGTATTGCGAGTAGGGGCACAATTTACTAATACTAAGTAATTCTTCTTAGTATTAGTAAATTTGGCCACAAAAAAAAAATAGGGGGCGGACCAAACAATGCATATGTTCGCCATCCGTGGCGAACACGAACACGCTATGTTCGCCAGGAACTATTCGCCAGCGAACCGTTCGGGACATCACTAGTTATGAAACAAATGTCCAGAGGAACTGCACATTTTTAAAATATAAAACAATCATGCTAGGTAAACTTGTCTTGATATAAGTGAAAAGCATAGGGAAATCGTCAGACATGTTGAGAGTGTTCATAAGTTTGAATACACATGCTTGAACTGAAGAGGGGTAAGAGGATTAACACCACCAGTTATAGATCAACATGTGTGAATCAGAATATCAAAACTAGAAATAAGTAGACTAAATAACCTCTTAGTGAGTGCTGTTAAATGCTAGACAACTGACTACACCTCATAACAAGGGCATTTTAGATTCTCAGCAGCAGAGATGTTTTAGCCAATTACTCTGACATGCTTCAGAGAGTGTTCATCTCTACTCGCATCCATGTGCCGCTTAGTAGTGCTTCCAGCGCCTGCCGGGTGCACCAGAGGATCGCTCAGACCACGAGGGTCAGCAGGTCGGCGCATCAGCATCCTTGCTCCCCGAGCCCAGTCCACTGTGGAAGAAGATGCCTGGTCATCCCCCAGCCCTCCAGCTTCAGTATAAGTAACCTGTGAGGTTCTGGGATCGGTCCTGTTCAGTCTAGGGCGGCTGGTTGGCGTGCCATCCCCCCTGGCTCTCTGTTCCGAAGGAGAGCACAATGCTGGGGCACCTCTGGAGATCTCTTCCATCCTAGGTGAGGTGAGTAGCAAAGCCCTCTGCCGTGATTCAATCCGATTCCAGAAGGCTGCACAGAGAGCATCAAAGGCTGCATGGAACTTAGCTTCCCAGTGTGGGCTTGATTGCTCTGTCGGAGTGGCGGCCATCTTAGCTGTGACACGATGGCTTGTTTTGTCAGGGTGAGTAGTGGCCATTTAGCCTTGTGGGTTACTTTAGCCTTTCCCTGGTGGGGACCGGGATAACCCCCACTGGTCCAGAGGGGGGGAAACGGGGCTGTAGATATGAGGTGCAGACACGATGGGAGCTCCAGGCCGGGAGATCGGCCGCTTCTCCCTGCCACAGAACCCCCAGAGCAGATAGGCCGCAGGACAGTGCGTAGTCATGCTGCTACAAACTTGATCAGGTAAGCTCCCTGGTGTTCAGGAACACGTAAGTGTACAGTGAGCAACCTCCAAAGGTATTATTCCCTCTGTGGGTCTCACTTTGCAGGCTGTATGCAGGGAGCTCACTTCATGCACGTCCGTCCGCCATGCTGGCCAGGCCCCGCCCCCCCCGAAAGCTGCATTCTTAGTGAGAGGAGGGACAGTGTAGCTGCTGCTGATTTAGTAGGGAAATCGATAGCTAGGCTAGTGTATTCAGTGTCCACTACAGTCCTGAAGGACTCATCTGATCTCTGCTGTAAGGACAGCACCCCAAAAAGTCATTTTTAGGGCTAGAACATACAGGGAGTGCAGAATTATTAGGCAAGTTGTATTTTTGAGGATTCATTTTATTATTGAACAACAACCATGTTCTCAATGAACCCAAAAAACTCATTAATATCAAAGCTGAATATTTTTGGAAGTAGTTTTTAGTTTGTTTTTAGTTTTAGCTATTTTAGGGGGATATCTGTGTGTGCAGGTGACTATTACTGTGCATAATTATTAGGCAACTTAACAAAAAACAAATATATACCCATTTCAATTATTTATTTTTACCAGTGAAACCAATATAACATCTCAACATTCACAAATATACATTTCTGACATTCAAAAACAAAACAAAAACAAATCAGTGACCAATGTAGCCACCTTTCTTTGCAAGGACACTCAAAAGCCTACCATCCATGGATTCTGTCAGTGTTTTGATCTGTTCACCATCAACATTGCGTGCAGAAGCAACCACAGCCTCCCAGACACTGTTCAGAGAGGTGTACTGTTTTCCCTCCTTGTAAATCTCACATTTGATGATGGACCACAGGTTCTCAATGGGGTTCAGATCAGGTGAACAAGGAGGCCATGTCATTAGATGCATTGTCCTGCATGAAAATCATGTTTTTCTTGAAGGATGCAGACTTCTTCCTGTACCACTGCTTGAAGAAGGTGTCTTCCAGAAACTGGCAGTAGGACTGGGAGTTGAGCTTGACTCCATCCTCAACCCGAAAAGGCCCCACAAGCTCATCTTTGATGATACCAGCCCAAACCAGTTCTCCACCTCCACGTTGCTGGCGTCTGAGTCGGACTGGAGCTCTCTGCCCTTTACCAATCCAGCCACGGGCCCATCCATCTGGCCCATCAAGACTCACTCTCATTTCATCAGTCCATAAAACCTTAGAAAAATCAGTCTTGAGATATTTCTTGGCCCAGTCTTGACGTTTCAGCTTGTGTGTCTTGTTCAGTGGTGGTCGTCTTTCAGCCTTTCTACCCTTGGCCATGTCTCTGAGTATTGCACACCTTGTGCTTTTGGGCACTCCAGTGATGTTGCAGCTCTGAAATATGGCCAAACTGGTGGCAAGTGGCATCTTGGCAGCTGCACGCTTGACTTTTCTCAGTTCATGGGCAGTTATTTTGCGCCTTGGTTTTTCCACACGCTTCTTGCGACCCTGTTGACTATTTTGAATGAAACGCTTGATTGTTCGATGATCACGCTTAAGAAGCGTTGCAATTTTAAGAGTGCTGCATCCCTCTGCAAAATATCTCACTATTTTTGACTTTTCTGAGCCTGTCAAGTCGTTCTTTTGACCCATTTTGCCAAAGGAAAGGAAGTTGCCTAATAATTATGCACACCTGATATTGGGTGTTGATGTCATTAGACCACACCCCTTCTCATTACAGAGATGCACATCACCTAATATGCGTAATTGGTAGTAGGCTTTCAAGCCTATACAGCTTGGAGTAAGACAACATGCATAAAGAGGATGATGTGGTCAAAATACTCATTTGCCTAATAATTCTGCACTCCCTGTAAGTCTGCTTTTTTTTCTGTGTAATCTAATTGCAGTTGCCTGCCTGCCAGCGTGTGTGTCAGGCTCACAGTGTATACTGTGCCCACTTGCCCAGTGCCACCACTCATATCTGGTGTCACAATAGCTTGCATTTAAAAAAACAAAAAACTTTTTTGACTGTAATAAAATAGCAGTCAGTTTCCTTCACACGTGTGCATTTCAGGGCCTGCCAGGGCATAGTGTCACACCAGTGCAACTCATATCTGGTGTAACAGTAGTGTACATTTAAAAAAAAAAAAAAAAATTTGACTGTAATAGATTGAATAGCAGTTAGTTGTCTGCAAGTGTGTGTGTCAGGCCTACAGCGTCTACTCTGCCAACTTCTGCCAGTGCACAGTGCCACTCATATCTGTTGTCACAGTAGCTTGCACACATAGTACCACTAATTGAAAAAAAAAACGACAGGCAGAGGCAGGCCACCCCGCAGGGGCCGTCGTTGTCGTGGTGCTGTGATTCCCTTTGGCCCTAGAATAATGCCCAGTGTTCAGAGGCCACATACCCTGAACTCGAAAAGTTCTGAGGACATAGTTGACTGGCTAACACACAACACCCAATCTTCTACAGCTTCTGCTCGGAACCTTGACGCACCATCCTCCTCCAGCTTAGCTTCGGGCACCTCTAAAGTTACTACTTGCCCGCCTGCCGCCACCACCAACACACCAACACCACAGCCGCTTCACTTGATCTGTCAGAGGAGTTATTTACATATCAGTTGGAAGAAATGAGTGATGCGCAACCATTATTGCCAGAGGATGTAGATAACAGGGATATGTCTCAGTCAGGCAGCATTACACACATGGACGTACGGTGTGATGATGATGATGTTGTACCCGCTGCTGCTTCCTTTGCTGAGTTGTCAGATACAAGTGAAGCGGTTGATGATGACGATGCGTCCGTGGATGTCACGTGGGTGCCCGCTAGAAGAGAAGAAGAACAGGGGGAAAGTTCAGATGGGGAGACAGAGAGGAGGAGGAGACGAGTTGGAATCAGGGGGAGGTCGTTGCAAGGAGCTAGTGGCACAGTCAGACAGCATGCATCGGCACCCGGGGTCAGCCATACAGCACGCCAATCAAGGCACGTTGTTGCCACCACCAGAATGCCGTCATTGCAGATCTCCGCAGTGTGGCATTTTTTTGTGTGTCTGCCTCTGACAACAGCGATGCCATTTGCAACCTGTGCCAAAAGAAAGTGGGAAAGTGGGAAGTCCAACACCCACCTAGGTACAACTGCTTTACGAAGGCACGTGATCGCACAACACAAGCACCTATGGGATCAACACATGAGTACAAGCAGCACACGAACCCAAAGCCGCCATCCTCCTCCTGGTCCAGCATCTTCAGCCACGTCAACCACTGTTGTCCTCCTTGCCCCCTCTCAACCATCCGCCACTCCGTCTCTCGCCTTGAGCAGTTCCTGCTCATCTGCCCACAGTCTGTCAAGGACATGTTTGAGTGTAAGAAGCCAATGTCACCAAGTCACCCCCTTGCCTGGCATCTGACAGCTGGCTTGTCTGAACTCCTAGCCCATATAACCATACAAGCTGGTGGAGTCTGAGGCGTTCCAAAAATTTGTAGCTATTGGGACACCGCAGTGGAAGGTACCCGGCCGAAATTTCTTTGCACAAAAGGCAATCCCCAACCTGTACTCGATTGTGCAAAAGGAAGTAATGGCATGTCTGGCACACAGTGTTGGGGCAAGGGTCCATCTGACCACTGATACCTGGTCTGCAAAGCATGGTCAGGGCAGGTATATCACCTACACTGCGCATTGGGTAAACCTGCTGATGGCTGCCAAGCATGGAATGCGTGGCTCTGCAGAGGAGTTGGTGACACCGGCACGACTTGCAGGCAGGTCTGCTGCCACCTCCTCTACTCCTCCTACTCCATCCTCTTCCATAACGTCGTCGGCTGAGTCCTCTTCTGCTGCTGCGTCTTGCTCCACATCAACGGAACCTCCCCAGCTCCCCAGGTACTATTCCACATCCCGGATACAGCAGTGTCACGTCGTCTTGTGGTTGACTTGCCTGAAAGAAGAGAGTCACACCGGACCAGCACTCCTGTCCACCCTGAACGCACAGGTGGATCAGTGGCTGACTCCGCACCAACTGGAGATCGGCAAAGTGGTTTGTGACAACGGAAGAAATTTGTTGGCGGCATTGAATTTGGGCAAGTTGACACATGTGCCGTGCATGGCACATGTGTGTAATCTGATCGTACAATGCTTTGTGCATAAGTACCCAGGCTTACAGGACGTCCTGAAGCAGGCCAGGAAGGTGTGTGGCCATTTTAGGCGTTCCTACACGGCCATGCCGCACTTTTCAGATATCCAGCGGCGAAACAACATGCCAGTGAGGCGCTTGATTTGCGACAGCCTGACACGTTGGAATTCAACACTCCTAATGTTCGACCGCCTGCTCCAACAAGAAAAAGCCGTTAACGACTATTTGTATGACCGGGGTGCTAGGACAGCCTCTGCGGAGCTGGGAATTTGTTTGCCACGTTACTGGACGCTAATGCGCAATGCCTGTAGGCTTATGCATCCTTTTGAGGAGGTGACAAACCTAGTCAGTCGCACCGAAGGCACCATCAGCGACATCATACCATTTGTTTTCTTCCTGGAGCGTGCCCTGCGAAGAGTGCTGGATCAGGCCGTAGATGAGCGTGAAGAGGAAGAGGAAGAGTTGTGGTCACCATCACCACCTGAAGCAGCCTTATCAGCATCGCTTGCTGGACCTGCGGCAACGCTGGAAGAGGATTGTGAGGAAGAGGAGTCAGAGGAGTCAGAGGAGGAATGTGGCTTTGAGGAGGAGGAGGAAGACCAACCACAACAGGCATCCCAGGGTGCTCGTTGTCACCTATCTGGTACCTGTGGTGTTGTACGTGGCTGGGGGGAAGAACATACCTTCAGTGAGATCACTGAGGACGAGGAACAGGACATGAGTAGCTCGGCATCCAACCTTGTGCAAATGGGGTCTTTCATGCTGTCGTGCCTGTTGAGGGACCCTCGTATAAAAGGCTGAAGGAGAATGACCTGTACTGGGTGTCCACGCTACTAGACCCCCGGTATAAGCAGAAAGTGCCCGAAATGTTACCGAATTACCGCAAGTCGGAAAGGATGCAGCAGTTCCAAAATCAATGAAAAAGTATGCTTTACACAGCGTATAAGGGTGATGTCACAGCACAACGGGAATCTAACAGGGGAAGAGGTGAAAGTAATCCTCCTCCTCCCACGACCATGCCGGCAAGGACAGCATGCTTTACAGACGTGTTGTTGATGGAGGACATGCGGAGCTTTTTAAGTCCTACGCATCACCACAGCCCGTCGCGGTCCACCCTCAGAGAATGACTCGACCGACAGGTAGCAGACTACCTCGCCTTAACTGCAGATATCGACACTCTGAGGAGTGATGAACCCCTTGACTACTGGGTGTGCAGGCTTGACCTGTGGCCTGAGCTGTCCCAATTTGCGATAGAACTTCTGGCCTGCCCCGCTTCAAGTGTCCTGTCAGAAAGGACCTTCAGTGCAGCAGGAGGTATTGTCACTGAGAAGAGAAGTCGCCTAGGTCAAAAAAGTCTAGATTACCTCACTTTTATTAAGATGAATGAGGGATGGATCCCGAAGGGACTGACAGTGGGCGATACATTCGACTAAAAAAGGCCTGATGAGGGGGACGTAACAGGGATTAAACTGATAAGAATAGTACTACTTAACACACCACTCCTATCTGGTGGCACATTAGATTGCACACGCAGTGCCCCAAATTTGAAGTAGGAGGTCCAACCAAGCACCTTTTTTCATCTCCCGGTTCCTAAAATCGATGCCACATACACGTCCCCTGATAGGGGACGTAACCGGGATTAAACTGATAGGAATAGTACTACTTAACACACCTTATAATAACGCAGTGAGAGGCAACGCAAAGAGAGGAGTCTGAAGAAGAGGAGTCAGGAGGAAGGTGGCTTTGAGGAGGTGGAAGACCAAACACAGCAGGCGTCCCAGTGGACTTGTTGTCACCTTTCGGGGACCCTTGGTGTTGTACGTGGCTGGGTGGAGGAAGAGACCTTCAATGAAATCAGTGAGGACAAGGAACAGGACATGGCTAGCTTGGTATCCAACCTTGTGCAAATGGGGAGTTTGCGGTTGTGCAAATGGACTGTTTGCGGTTGTTTGCGGTTGTTTGCGGTGCGTTAAACGGGGAGTTTGGTCTGTCACTGTGAAGCGGGCATAACCCTTACACTACCTGATCGATACAACATCATACCTGATGTTTTAAAGCACGTTATTCCAAACAATTTAGGAATGTTAGGTGATTTATGCCCTTTATGGATTAAAACCAGACTCTGCATCAACTATGTAATTTTCCATGGTAGTTTTGCCATGGATTCCACTCCGGCGTGCCACAGTTCAGGTGTTAGTCCCCTTGAAACAACTTTTCCATCACTATTGTGGCCAGAAAGAGTCCCTGTGGGTTTTAAAATTCGCCTGCCTATTGAAGTCTATGGCGGTTCTCCCGGTTCGCCCGTTCGCGAACATTTGCGGAAATTCGCGTTCGCCGTTCGCGAACAGAACATTTTATGTTCGCGACATCTCTACTTGGGATATGTAGTGTGATTGTTTCTGTCTAAAGTCCATACTGCGATTGGGTACCACTGTAACTGTATTGTATGTAAATGAAGCTGTTTGTGGTATAAATAGATGTTCTGTTTTAATAAAGGTTTTTGTTTTCCCCTTCACTAAGTGTCATCTAGTGCTTGAGGCGGTGGGCTATAATCCTTACAGCAGTGTTTCTTCCAACCTGAGAGGACTTCAGCGGAGTTGCTCGCTTGGAGTATTGGAGCTCTGCTATACTAGCAACGCATTTTGTTTCTCAAGACACCTAGCCAGCTTAATGGCTGTCTAAGTCTCTAGCCCATGATGCCAAAAAGAGATGTTTGATGGGGAAAAAAGATGATTGATGACCCTCCTCTTTCCCACTGTATTGACTACTTTGTTTCACCTGATCTGTGAAACAAATGGTGGGAATATTGAATCATTACTGGAAAAAGTCTGTGGATAGAGTCTCTTTGAAAACACAAAAATTGTGCATTGAAATAATGGACAGTTCTATATATAAAGAGAAAGAGAAGGTGGCAATCACACCTCCTTAGAGAAAAATGACTGTTATGTTATCATAACAATCTGACTGAAAATAAAATGACCCATCAAATTACTTACCATAGGGCGGTATAAGACTGCCAAAAGATAAATAAGTGCAACAGTCAATTTTGTTGTAGGGAATACAGGAACAAGAGTGTGATGACAGATTAGAGTAGCTCATGGTCCTTTAGGGGTTAATACATAAGCATTGAGCTGTTTACTCATGTAACTGCTTACAAGCAAGGTGCTAAACTCATTAAACAATGTAGCAGCATTGAGTCAAAATGGAGCATACATCAGGGGAATTAGAGTTCTACCAACTCCACCCTCTCGTGCCTGCAGCCAATGACAACCCAATATGTAGGTCTGTCTTTCAGAATAGCATAATTGCTGTCTGAATGAGATACAATATTAAGCACTGGTGGCTGTCAGACAGTCAATGATGATGATTCATACAATTTCTCAAAATATCTATATGTCCTATATGATGACAGCCCCTTTGTTCCATTTTCTTTATATGTACTTACTTGGCTTTTCACATTACCAGCAATTTTTGTCTGGTATTCTGTAACCCAGGTCCTTCATAATACGATATTTTTAGTAAGGTAGAATGTAAATTCAGTCGTCAGTTTAACCAACACTCACAGTACACTACAAATGTAATAAGGATCAAGCAATAGTTGAAACGACAAGAGATGTCTTCACATAGAAAAGAAGTTCATATAGACTGTAGGAAACAAGTTAACTTTAAATATCAAAAAGTTCTAAATATGTTTAGTCCCACAAGTCTGACTGTCTCAGGAAATAAAGGTGCAAAAGAAGAAAGAATCGTAGAAGCTTTTAAAAATGCTGCAGACTTTCTGGATGTTTTTAGATGATTGATGTAAGTGTAGTTCATCATTGATTTCTCCCAGGGCAGTACCACCCTGTGAGCACTAGATCAGGAACTGCTTCTGTTGATGGATTATACTAATACATCATCCGAACGTAGTCAGGACCCTGATATGTTCAACTAATGCATCTTCCCGGTGAGGACACTATTAAGATTTATTACTCAGAAGGCAGCTTTAGTAGGAACACGCTGGCTTAATTGGAAAAGAAGTGTCTAACAAAAATGACATATTTGAGGGCATGTATTTTGATATGCAACTTTTAGCAAGGAAGCATAAAAGAAGAAAAAATGCCAATGTGGAAAAAAAAATTAATTGTCACATTTTGATCAACTTAATAAATTCTGCTAAACCGAAAAGCAACATGCTAAATAACACAGCCAGGATGTGTTAATTTTCAGTTGTTAAGCATCAGTTGCATAAACTCAGACATTAAAAGGGTAATAACAGTAAAATAAATAGACTGTGTGTTAAAAGCCAAATTTATGGGTATAGCATTCAGTGCTTAAAGTGAATGCGCCTCCCAAAACACCTTTACCTTAAATAATAAAGCAGTGAATATTTTTTTTAAAACTCTGGAGTATTTTCACGATTTAGCAGCTTTTTAGTGTCTTTTAAGACATTGTTAAAAATAAAGCTAAACCTGTCTGTTCATTATATGCGTATATTACTCTCCTAACTGTGTTATGTCAACTAATAATACTGCTTTACTGAATCACCTCTGTTTCTGGCTTATGACATGAGTAAGAAATACAAAATAAGATCTCAGGAGAAGAATGTAGATGCCTGTTGGGTAGTATGATGTGGCATGGGCATCAAACAGACAGTCCTTCCGTAAAATGAGTTAAGCTAATTATCATACATATAGGTACGTTAGGGATATTACATTTACCCTATAAATATAATAGGTAAGTGAAATGTGTCTTTGTTTGGCTTCTATGTCTTTACCCATAATGACTGCTATTAAGGGTAAAATTATTTTGTAGAGGCTTGCTTGTTGTTGTTGCTGTAGCCAGTCTTCTGAATTATATTTTGACAGTCAGCTCAGTAGAAGAGTTGGCAATTTTGACATCAGTGTCTTTGTGGTTGTGGCCATCCTGGCTAAAGCACTACTAGTAGTTTGGGCATGAACAACAGCCAGAGCTTGTATACGTTTTATGTCAATGGCATTATTGGTCGGTCTCCTGTAATGAAAAATGTGAATAAATGTATAGGTGATACTCGGAAAATTTGAATATTGTGCAAAAGTTCATTTATTTCAGTAATGCAACATAAAAGGGGAAACTAATATATGCGATAGACGCATTACATGCAAAGCAAGATAGTTCAAGCAGTGATTTGTCAAAAGTGCGGTGATTATGGCTTACAGCTCATGAAAACCCTAAATCCACAATCTCAGTAAATTAGAATATTACATGCAATCAATAAAACAAGGAGTGTACATAGAACAATATCGGACCTCTGAAAAGTATAAGCATGCACATGGACTCAATACTTGGTTTGGGCCCCTCAATGCAGCGTGGCATGGCAGCTATCAGCCTGTGACACGGCTGAGGTGTTATGGAAGACCAGGATGCTTCAATAGCGGCCTTCAGCTCTTCTACATTGTTCGGTCTCATGTCTCTCATCTTTCTCTTGGCAATTCCCCATAGATTCTCTATTGGGTTCAGGTCAGGCGAGTTTGCTGGCCCATCAAGCACAGTAATCCCACGGTCATTGAACCAGGCTTTGGTGCTTTTGGCAGTGTGGGCAGGTGCCAAGTCTTGCTGGAAAATGAAGTCAGCATCCCCATAAAGCTCGTCTGCGGAAGGAAGCGTGAAGTGCTCCAAAATCTCCAAAAATCGCCAAAATCTCCTGGTAGACGGCTGCGTTGACCCTGGACTTAATGAAGCACAGTGGACCAACACCAGAAGATGACATGGCTCCCCAAATCAACACAGACTGCATTGAAAACATATAGTATTTGCATATTCATGTTGCCCTGTGGAGTAAGCACATATTTCTTGGTATCTACTTGTACAGACCAATAGTCTACATGTTTGTACCTACAGTTTACTTAAATTATACAAGCTATAATAATAATTATTACTTTTCAAATGTTATGTATCATTTAAAAAAACGAAAAAAAAAAGATATTATTATTCTTGTAGTATAAACTTTTTTTTTTCTTCTCACCGTTAATCATGGGTAAAGTATGCTAAATCATGGGTGTAAGCAACACAACCCGTGAAACTCAGTGTACTGGTTATGTTGCCTACAGTATTTGGGCTTTTTCCAATTTTATGTAATACCGTTCTGGGAGCATTGTGGCAAACAAAAGTTGGTTCACCCTAACATTCAGAGAACACCCAAGCCAGACTGAAAATAGTAAATTAATACTACACTCATGGGCAACATGTTAGTCCATTGAGCTAAATCTGTCAATGCCATCTAAGTTGGAAGAAACTGACATCGAAAAAGTGTTAAATCTGCATTATCAGTGTGGCTGAGGACGGGGTGGTCTCATACCATGGAGAGCTATGATCAAGAACCAGGAATTAAATTGAACCATAACTGATCAAGGATAATCAGTTGTTATTGTGCTTGGAATGTCCCTTTAACAAACACAAGGTAATGTATTTATCATAGATCAATCAGCTATCTATAGATGGATGTTTTAGGACACTCCTTGAAAATATATAGAAAATGAACATAAAATGAATTCTAAACTTGAAAACATGAATAAAGCAAGCAGAGTTTATGTTGAAAAATTTAAATAATTGTATTAGTCTGCAAGACACTGATAATGTCCTGTAACATCACATACTTTTACCATATCCAAATTAGCTACTCTGGTAGACAGAAATAGCTGTTAAGGCTTATTGACCATATTGATGGAATACCATTTTGCATTCATTAGGTCTTTTAGGAAGAGGGTAACAATGTGGAATTATGCTTTGTTTACAGAGGTCAAGTCAATACATTATCTCATCTTATCATCGATCTTCTCAGTAAAGTCAATATCATACCACGATAGAGACTCATGTGGAAAAAAAAAAGAGGTAGAGATGCAGTGGATCAATGGGCCTTAGTATTTTCATATAAATTTAAATTAAAGCTTATATGTCATCTTATATATCTTTTTTGTAGACTATGTAAACACAGCATACAATACAGCATTAAACTGTTTCCTGTAAGAATTACATTTAATTTCAATATCGATAAAATAATGTGCATTTGTTTTTATCCATACTGTACAGGGTAGAGTGGAATTATACACAATGGGGCCATGGTTGTTAAAATTGTCTCATAAAAAACAGCATTAGCACAAGTTAAAGCTGCAGCAGTACCATGGTCTCTCAGTGTCTTAAGACCTCGTCCTTGACCCTTCAGCCTCAGAAGGATTCACATATTTGTTATGTCCAATTCACCAACTAGGAGGCAAATGTCGTTGCTTTTTTTCTTGGATTTATAATGCTTCAATTGGTTACTCAATGTCTAAAGTTCCAGAATAACCTGTAGTTAGAGCAGAGAGATTTTGTCCCACAAGTAGTAGCAGCGTGTTTATTAAGCACGCACGGTTTCCCCAAACACAAACAGAGTACCTTTACCAGCAGAAGCAACGGCAGGACTAGTGCAACTAGCACCAGTCCTTCTAGACCTACCAAGAAACAACTATGAAACATATCACTAGTTTGCCGGTCCATCAGACACAACCTTTACTGAAGAGAACAGTAGAGTACTGACTTCTCTGCATTTAGTGACAGGAGCATCGATGGCAGCCTCTCTGTTTCTATATATCATGCGAGTGTCCTCATATCGCTGCCTTCCAGGTACAAAACCTACTTGGTCTGGAGAAATCGGAATGGAGAGAAGCGGGGATAAGCGTAGGGCTAGAACTGTAGCTATTATTTTTGTGTCCACATTTATTAAATATATGGGTCTATAATTTCAAACTGACGTAGGATCTTTATCCTCTTTCAGGAGGAGAACAATTTTAGCCATATTTCATCAAAAACCTCCTGCAGATGTGGCAGAAAGATTTATTGAAAGATTTTATAATAGCTGCCACTGAATTAATCCGGGCCTGGTGCTGTACCCCCTTTAATCGATAAGATAACACCTTTAATCTTATCTATAGATATCCTTATCTTTAAGGATTCTAAGGTTTCTTCAGGGACCGGGGATAGGTTTTTTTGAGAGGGCCTTTGTAATATCTGCCCTAACTGAGAGGCCCCCCAAGACCTCTCAGTTAGGGCAGATATTTGTAAGATGCCAAGAGCAGATGGATTTAACTGATAATCCTTTTATGAAAACAGAAATATCAGCATGGTCTGACCAGGTAATATTATTAATTTGTGAGTTATAGAGATAAGAAGCCACTGCTGGCGTTGATAATAAGATATCTATTCTGGAGTATGTATTATGTGGAGATGAATAAAAGGTGCAATAAGCTTGTGGGTGGAAATAAACTGAAAAACCATCTGTCCTGACTTCCCCATCCCTGGGAACAAACTACTCCAGGCCTAGAACTCCTATCTATTGCTGGACAAGAAACTGCACCACAGTCACCACATATTAAGAGAAAATCTGACAGGATAGGCTTGATAACTTGGTCAATTTTCTCCCAAAAACTGGCATCTGGGGCATATCAATTGAGTGAGTGGAGCTTACGGGAACCCATCATACCTGATACTAATATATAGCGGCCTTCTCTATCCTGCAAGGTGTTTAAGACCTTAAACTGGCAACGTTTATGGATCAAGATTGCCACTCCATTATGCTTATGAATAGCATTTAAACTATTTAAACTATAAGCTCTATCATACATTTTATCTGTAAGAGATAACACATGAGATCTATTTAGGTGAATTTCTTGTAAAAAGGATATATCAGCATGCAGTCTTCTCAATTCTTTTAACATCAGTTTTCTTTTCACAGGTGAATTAAGGTCTTTTACATTTAAAGAGACTATCTATTAATCATAATAGTATCAAGTATAAAAACCAGAGTTGACACACAAATATAATACTGATAAATTTGATAGTCCTGTAGGAGTGGTCCACACCACGAAAAAAAAAAAAAATATATATATATATATCATATATATAACCCCCCCACAAAAGTATATACAAGATCTACATCCTGGAATCACCAAATGCCATGACAAATTTGGGGGACACAATCCTCCCAGGTCTAAGTCAGCCATGGGATGAAGTGTATCCACTCCCATCTTAACTGAAGCTTTGGATTAAATACTCCTATCTGCTAAATAGAGATACATAACTGGCCAGATAACTAATGCTTGCTCACCGTGTCTATATCTTAAATCTCCATAGACCTGCTTGAGACATTTTATTTTAATTTGAAATAAGATTTATTATATTATACCTTTTTTTTTTTTTCAGATTTGTATTTTATTGTTTTCTCCAAATGCAGTAAGGGGTAAAGAATATTATACCTTTTTTTATGTAAAAAGCTAGGCAAGCACATACACATACATATAAAAATATGCAAGTATACATACCAACATGTGCCATACAAATATATATATATATATATATATATACACATGCATGTACACGCATATACATGCACCTACACATACACATACATGCATGTACCATGACCAATATAATCATAAATCACAATTCACCAATATATCATCATAGTATGTTATCCTTATTCCTAATCTATGTATAACAAAATCTGCATTGAAATTTAAGAAATATCCTATTCAAGACCCCGGGAAGAATTAGATAACGGAAAAAAAAAATAAATTCAGTTCCTTCTGATCTTCAGCTGCATCCCAAGAACTAAAAGACATTACCCAAAGCCCCTTTTCTTTTTTTCTTCTCTCTTAATTCTCCCTCGCCTCATACCATTCCGTGGTTAAAGGGGGAGGTAAGATCTTTGGTTGAAATAATCTAATGGATTGAAAGTAGAAGAAGAATGTCTAACTCTTGATGTTAAATCATCCATAATAAAGTTTTCTTCAATTTGTGGACATCTCTCATAAATAGTGGACCTGTTTTTAGCCAACCGGCAGCTATACATCTACGTGCTGCCAATGTAATAAATTGTAATAGTTTCTGCATATGTCTAGGTAGACCAGTTATAGATTTGGATAATAAAAATATCCAAGCTCTTAGCTCAATGTTTTCTTGTAGTATTGTTAATAAAAGTTTTTTTTCTTTATTTCCAAACTTTTAATTTTGGGTCACTCCCACCATAGATGGAGATATGTCCCTTGTTGTCCACAACCCCTCCAACAAAGTTCAGTCTGAGTTTTACCAATTTTATACAGAAAGACAGGGGTGGCGTGCCATATAAACAGGATTTTAATCATCTGCTCTTGAGAGAGCCCCCATATGGATATTTTTGATGCAGTTTTCCAGATATCTGGTCCCCCTGGTTTGGTCATTGTGAAAAGCAAATAATTTAAAAGGGTGTCCCCAAGCAAATGAAATGTGATTGAGTCGCAAATATTCAGTAATTGGTTTCCATTGCCGTCTCTTTAAAAGAGTAGTGGGAGATAGGTCTTGAAAAATCTTAAGCGATTTCTCCCTATATGTAACCTCCATCCCCTTACATTTATGCACAATTGAATCCTTAGTGCTATAGCAATGGGATCTTACCATTATATCCCTTGGGCATTCCCCATTTCTATGTGTTGCTCCTGCTGAGCGATGTGCCCTGTCAATTTCCCACCTACGGTCAGGGATGTTGGGTAACAGGAACTTGAAAATCTCAAGGACCATATTCTGTACTGGCCCCTCATCTCTTGTTTCCAGTATGCCTCTAATTTTAATATTATTACGACGGGACAGATTAATAAGGTCCTTAAAGGCCACTTCCAAGGCATCATGCTGTGTCCCCCATTCAAAGTTCTGTGACAAAAGAGCATTGTGTGCTTTGGCTACAGCCTCTACCTTCACTCCAGAGTAGCAGTCCGAGCTCCTTTTGCCTATTGAGTCTCCATCCTGATATCCCGAGCATTCCTCTTTATCTCACCAGCCAGAAACATTCTATCCTCCTTCATTTGTGCAAGGATCCGCTGTGTGCTTTCCAGACCAGAACTATTAACTGTCGAAGCAGCTGCTTGCAGAGCCGCAGTTGAAGCTCCCTCTTCCAGTTCTGCATGGCTGTCTGACGTCTCCACCTAAGCTTTTGCAACCATAGTCTTTACGGCATTTGCGGCATCATCAGTACTATCATCTACCTCAGTGATTCTTCAGACCGCCTGTAACATGGAGTGAAGATTTCTTCCCCTGGACTTTGGCTTGGATCCTTTCGGGAGGCTTTAATAGGTAAGAATCGGGGAAGGATGGATTAAAACGCTGGAAAGCAAACTTAAAGAAATAACAAGGCAAAGGGGTATATATAAAAAGCAACACTGGCTCTGGGCATATATTTAAGCATGCAAAAAATCTTTTTTACAGGCTTCAGGGACAGAGCTCTTTGCCTGAGCGTCTAACTACATCGACGATCAAGCCACCCCAACATCAATTCAGTAGAATTGACTTTTTCTTTTAATTCTAGTATAATCGATAACTTGATTTGTAGTGTGCTTCAGTACCACTGCTTGCACTTTGCAAATTGCAAGCTTCTTCCCTGTAATATACAGTGTGTGATAGTTTATAGTGTTGTCGCGAACCCGGAATTTTCGGTTCGCGAACGGCGAACGCGAACTTCCGCAAATGTAGGAATAGGGACTGTTCCCCCTACATAGGGTCACTTGGCAGATATGGATTGACACCTGTCCTCAAAACCCCTGATACACACTGACAAGGAGCAGAATAGAGACTGTTCCCCCTACATAGGGTCACTTGGCAGATATGGATTGACACCTGTCCTCAAAACCCCTGATACACACTGACACAGAGCAGAATAGGGACTGTTCCCGCTACATAGGGTCACTTGGCAGATATGGATTGACACCTGTCCTAATGATCCCTGATACACACTGACACAGAGCAGAATAGAGACTGTTCCCTGTCCACAGAGACCATGATACACACTGACACAGAGCAGAATAGAGACTGTTCACCGTCCACAGAGACCATGATACACACTGACACAGAGCAGAATAGAGACTGTTCCCCCTACATAGGGTCACTTGGCAGATATGGATTGACACCTATCCTAATGATCCCTGATACACACTGACACAGAGCAGAATAGAGACTGTTCCCCCTACATAGGGTCACTTGGCAGATATGGATTGACACCTGTCCTCAAAACCCCTGATACACACTGACACAGAGCAGAATAGAGACTGTTCCCCCTACATAGGGTCACTTGGCAGATATGGATTGACACCTGTCCTCAAAACCCCTGAGACACACTGACACAGAGCAGAATAGGGACTGTTCCCCCTACATAGGGTCACTTGGCAGATATGGATTGACACCTATCCTAATGATCTCTGATACACAGTGACACAGAGCAGAATAGGGACTGTTCCTCCTACATAGGGTCACTTGGCAGATATGGATTGACACCTATCCTAATGATCCCTGATACACACTGACACAGAGCAGAATAGAGACTGTTCCCCCTACAGAGGGTCACTTGGCAGATATGGATTGACACCTGTCCTCAAAACCCCTGATACACACTGACACAGAGCAGAATAGAGACTGTGCCCCCTACATAGGGTCACTTGGCAGATATGGATTGACACCTATCCTAATAATCCCTGATACACACTGACACAGAGCAGAATAGAGACTGTTCCCCCTACATAGGGTCACTTGGCAGATATGGATTGACAAATCCCTGACAAACAGCTACCACATGCAAGGAAGGCAGCAGGGGCGCAAATGACCCACTCCCGACGCGGGAAGGTAGTGACGACAAATAACAATACAGGACTCTTTAGAGGCCCTGTAATTGTAATCAGTCCACTTGAAATCCTTTAACTTTGATCAATTGGAGGGAAGTCTGGTGCAGAGCCACTGACCCATGCGCAGGGCCAGCCTTAGGCCTTTGGGCGCCCTGTGCAAGAAATCTTCCCGACGCGGGAAGGTAGTGACGACAAATAACAATACAGGACTCTTTAGAGGCCCTGTAATTGTAATCAGTCCACTTGCACCAGTGGGGCTAAAAATTAGGCATGTACACATGCCTGAAAAATGTGGTATTGTTGCAGCCGCTGCTGTAGCAGCAGCCAGAAAAATTGATGTTTGTTTCACAGGCAGAAAGTGCCCTAAAACATGGTGGCTTGAACCCTAGTTGGTGGCGGATAAGTCACGCAAGTCAAACGTCATTCAGAGCTAAAATACAGCAGTGGACCATTTTTAGCCCAAGGCAGTTCATCTCATCAGGCCTTTTTTAAGCGAATGTATCGCCCAGTGTCAGTCCCTTCGGGATCCATCCCTCATTCATCTTAATAAAGGTGAGGTAATCTAGACTTTTTTGACCTAGGCGACTTCTCTTCTCAGTGACAATACCTCCTGCTGCACTGAAGGTCCTTTCTGACAGGACACTTGAAGCGGGGCAGGCCAGAAGTTCTATCGCAAATTGGGACAGCTCAGGCCACAGGTCAAGCCTGCACACCCAATAGTCAAGGGGTTCATCGCTCCTCAGAGTGTCGATATCTGCAGTTAAGGCGAGGTAGTCTGCTACCTGTCGGTCGAGTCGTTCTCTGAGGGTGGACCGCGAAGGGCTGTGGTGATGCGTAGGACTTAAAAAGCTCCGCATGTCCTCCATCAACAACACGTCTGTAAAGCATGATGTCCTTGCCGGCATGGTCGTGGGAGGAGGAGGATTACTTTCACCTCTTCCCCTGTTAGATTCCCGTTGTGCTGTGACATCACCCTTATACGCTGTGTAAAGCATACTTTTTCATTGATTTTGGAACTGCTGCATCCTTTCCGACTTGCGGTAATTCGGTAACATTTCGGGCACTTTCTGCTTATACCGGGGGTCTAGTAGCGTGGACACCCAGTACAGGTCATTCTCCTTCTGCCTTTTATACGAGGGTCCCTCAACAGGCACGACAGCATGAAAGACCCCATTTGCACAAGGTTGGATGCCGAGCTACTCATGTCCTGTTCCTCGTCCTCAGTGATCTCACTGAAGGTATGTTCTTCCCCCCAGCCACGTACAACACCACGGGTACCAGATAGGTGACAACGAGCACCCTGGGATGCCTGTTGTGGTTGGTCTTCCTCCTCCTCCTCAAAGCCACATTCCTCCTCTGACTCCTCTTCCTCACAATCCTCTTCCAGCGTTGCTGCAGGTCCAGCAAGCGATGCTGATAAGGCTGTTTCAGGTGGTGATGGTGACCACAACTCTTCCTCTTCCTCTTCACGCTCATCTACAGCCTGATCCAGCACTCTTCACAGGGCACGCTCCATGAAGAAAACAAATGGTATGATGTCGCTGATGGTGCCTTCGTTGCGACTGACTAGGTTTGTCACCTCCTCAAAAGGACGCATGAGCCTACAGGCATTGCGCATGAGCGTCCAGTAACGTGGCAAAAAAATTCCCAGCTCCCCAGAGGCTGTCCTAGCACCCCGGTCATACAAATATTCATTAACAGCTTTTTCTTGTTGGAGCAGGCGGTCGAACATTAGGAGTGTTAGGAGTGTAGGGCTGTCGCAAATCAAGCGCCTCACTGGCATGTTGTTTCACCGCTGGATATCGGCAAAGTGAGCCATGGCCGTGTAGGAACGCCTGAAATGGCCACACACCTTCCTGGGCTGCTTCAGGACGTCCTGTAAGCCTGTGTACTTATGCACAAAGTGTTGTACGATCAGATTACACACATGTGCCATGCACGGCACATGTGTCAACTTGCCCAACTTCAATGCCGCTATCAAATTTTTTCCGTTGTCACACACCACTTTGCCGATATCCAGTTGCTGCGGAGTCAGCCACTTTTCCACCTGTGCGTTCAGGGCGGACAGGAGTGCTTGTCCGGTGTGACTCTCTGCTTTCAAGCAAGTCAAACCCAAGACGGCGTGACACTGCCGTATCCGGGATGTGGAATAGTACCTGGGGAGCTGGGGGGGTGCCGTTGATGTGGAGCAAGAAGCAGCGGCACAAGAGGACTCAGCCGAGGAGGTTATGGAAGAGGATGGAGTAGGAGGAGTAGAGGAGGTGGCAGCAGGACTGCCTGCAATTCGTGGCGGTGTCACCAACTCCTCTGCAATGCCACGCATTCCTTGCTTGTCAGCCATCAGCAGGTTTACCCAATGCGCAGTGTAGGTGATATACCTGCCCTGACCATGCTTTGCAGACCAGGTATCAGTGGTCAGATGGACCCTTGCCCCAACACTGTGTGCCAGACATGCCATGACTTCCTTTTGCACAATCGAGTACAAGTTGGGGATTGCCTTTTGTGAAAAGAAATTCCGGCCGGGTACCTTCCACTGCGGTGTCCCAATAGCTACAAATTTTTTGAACGCCTCAGACTCAACCAGATTGTATGGTAAAAGCTGGCGGGCTAATAGTTCGGACAAGCCAGCTGTCAGACGCTAGGCAAGGGGGTGACTTGGTGACATTGGCTTCTTACACTCAAACATGTCCTTGACAGACACATGACTGTGGGCAGATGAGCGGGAACTGCTCAAGGCGGGAGACGGAGTGGCGGATGGTTGAGAGGGGGCAAGAAGGACAGCAGTGGTTGACGTGGCTGAAGATGCTGGACCAGGAGGAGGATGGCGGCTTAGAGTTGGCGTGCTGCTTGTACTCATGTGTTGATCCCATAGGCGTTTGTGATGTGAGATCATGTGCCTACGCAAAGCAGTTGTACCTAGGTGGGTGTTGGACCTCCCACGACTCAGTTTCGTTTGGCACAGGTTGCAAATGGCGTCGCTGTTGTCAGAGGCAGACACACAAAAAAATGCCACACTGCTGAGCTCTGCAATGACGGCATTCTGGTGGTGGACACAGCATGCATTGATTGGCGTGCTGTCGGGCTGACCCCGGGTGCCGATGCATGCTGTCTGACTGTGCCACTAGCTCCTTGCGACGACCCCCCCCTGCTTCCAACTGGTCTCCTCCTCCTCCTCTCTGTCTCCCCATCTGAACTTTCGCCCTGTTCTTCTTCTCTTCTAGCGGGCACCCACGTGACATCCATGGACGCATCGTCATCATCAACCGCTTCGCTTGTATCTGACAACTCAGAAAAGGAAGCAGCAGCGGGTACAACATCATCATCATCACACCGTACCTCCATGTGTTTAATGCTGCCTACCAGAGACATATCCCTGTTATCTACATCCTCTAGCAATAATGGTTGCGCATCACTCATTTCTTCAAACGGGTGTGTGAATAACTCCTCTGACATACCAAGTAAAGCGGCTGTGGTGCTAGTTTTGGTGGTGGCGGCAGGCGGTTGAGTGCTATCTTGAGAGGTGCCTGAAGCTAAGCTGGAGGAGGATGGTGCGTCAAGGTTCCGAGCGGAGGCTGTACAAGATTGGGTGTCCTGTGTTAGCCAGTCAACTAAGTCCTCAGAACTTTTCAAGTTCAGGGTACGTGGCTTCTGAAAACTGGGCATTATTCTAGGGCAAAAGGGAATCACAGCACCACGACCACGACGGCCCCTGCGGGGTGGCCTGCCTCTGCCTGTCATTTTTTTGGGGATTTGTGGTACTATGCGTGCAAGCTACTGTGAGACCAGATATGATTGGCAATGTGCACTGGAACAGTTCTGCAGAGCACACACTGTAGGCCTGAGACACCTGCTTGAAGACAAGTAACTGCTATTCAATCTATAACAGTGAAAAACAAATTTTGTTTTTAAAAGCACGCTATAGAGACACCAGATATGATTGGCAATGTGCACTGGAACAGTGCTGCAGAGCACACACTGTAGGCCTGAGACACCCGCTTGAAGACAAGTAACTGCTATTCAATCTATAACAGTGAAAAACAAATTTTGGTTGTAAAAGCACGCTATAGAGACACAAGATATGAGTGGCAACTGTCAAAGCACGCTGGCACAGGTCTGCAGAGCACACGCTGAAGTAGGCCTGACACCAAGATGCTTGCAGACAACTAACTGCTCTTCTATTACAGTGAAAAAAAATGATTTATTTTAAATCGAAAGCTTAACCAATTGTTAAAACAGATATGAGTGGTGGCACTGGGCAAATAGGCACAGTATCCAATGTGAACCTCACACAGAAGCTGGCAGGCAGGCAACTGCTCTTCTATTACAGTGGAAACAAAATTTTGGTTGTAAAAGCACGCTAAAGAGACACCAGATATGATTGGCAACTGTCAAAGCACGCTGGCACAGGTCTGCAGAGCACACGCTGAAGTAGGCCTGAAACACAGACGCTTGCAGACAACTAACTGCTCTTCTATTACAGTGAAAAAAAATGATTTATTTTAAATCGAAAGCTTAACCAATTGTTAAAACAGATATGAGTGGTGGCACTGGGCAAATAGGCACAGTATCCAATGTGAACCTCACACAGAAGCTGGCAGGCAGGCAACTGCTCTTCTATTACAGTGGAAACAAAATTTTGGTTGTAAAAGCACGCTATAGAGACACCAGATATGATTGGCAACTGTCAAAGCACGCTGGCACAGGTCTGCAGAGCACACGCTGAAGTAGGCCTGAAACACAGACGCTTGCAGAAGACTAACTGCTCTTCTATTACAGTGGAAAAATAATATTTATTTTAAATCGAAAGCTTAACCAATTGTTGAAACAGATATGAGTGGTGGCACTGGGCAAATAGGCACAGTATCCAATGTGAACATCACACAGAAGCTGGCAGGCAGGCAACTGCTCTTCTATTACAGTGGAAACAAAATTTTGGTTGTAAAAGCACGCTATAGAGACACCAGATATGATTGGCAACTGTCAAAGCACGCTGGCACAGGTCTGCAGAGCACACGCTGAAGTAGGCCTGAAACACAGACGCTTGCAGACAACTAACTGCTCTTCTATTACAGTGAAAAAAAAATATTTATTTTAAATGTAAAGCTTAACCTATTGTTAAAACAGATATGCGTGGTGGCACTGGGCAAATAGGCACAGTATCCAATGTGAACCTCACACAGAAGCTGGCAGGCAGGCAACTGCTCTTCTATTACAGTGAAAAAAAAATATTTATTTTAAATGTAAAGCTTAACCTATTGTTAAAACAGATATGAGTGGTGGCACTGGGCAAATAGGCACAGTATCCAATGTGAACCTCACACAGAAGCTGGCAGGCAGGCAACTGCTCTTCTATTACATTGAAAAATTTTTTTTTATTTTAAATGTAAAGCTTAACCTATTGTTAAAACATATATGAGTGGTGGCACTGGGCAAATAGGCACAGTATCCAATGTGAACCTCACACAGAACCTGGCAGGCAGGCACCTGCAATTACATTACACAGGAAAAAAAAAAAAAAAAAAGCAGCCTGATGTTATAGCCCTAAAAAGGGCTTTTTGGGGTGCTGTCCTTACAGCAGAGATCAGATGAGTCCTTCAGGATTGTAGTGGACACTGAATACCCTAGCCTAGCTATCAATTTCCCTATGTAATCAGCAGCAGCTAAACTTTCCCTCCTCTCACTAAGCATGCATCTTCCGAATGAATCGAAAATGGATGCTGGGAGGGAGGTTGGAGGGTGTGGAAGGGAGGGAGTGCTGCTGATTGGCTGTAATGTGTCTGCTGACCGAGAGGCACAGGGTCAAAGTTTGCCCAATGATGACGAATAGGGGGCGGATCGAACTGCGCATGTGTCCGCCCGCCGTGGCGAACGCGAACACGCTAATTTCGCCGGGAACTGTTCGCCGGCGGACAGTTCGGTACATCACTAATAGTTTACTACACGAGTGAACCCGGTCTGCACTGAGTAGGGCATGTTTTGTTTTTTTTAAACTCTTCATAGAAAAAAGTATTCTAAAATGTGGTTTTTATTTTTTCAAATGCCTTTCACATTTTTGATCCTGCCTATTAGCATAAGCTGATAAGAGCACAGATTTTTTCCACATTGAAGAAAATTTTTGTTCTTCTCAGGAGTAAAGGGTAAGTGGGTAGTCCAGTGCTATTTTTTTGAATCTGCTTTTTATCACATTAAAATGTCTCCTGCTGCGGCTCCCTCTTTTTTGAAAAATATTTCATTGTTCTAGTGGTGTTGCCCTTCCTTACTGAATCTTGCGGTGAAGTTGCTACACTGGCTACCTCCATAGATGTAGTTAGTATAGGCTAAAAGCAGACTTTGAAATAAATAAAAAATCCCCTTTGGGTGAAAAGCATTAGTGTTTTTATGTTATTGCTTTTATTACCTTTGTTTTAAATGAAACTAGTTTTTTACCTTACCTGGACCTTCCTGTTTTTATCCCTGAAGATTTTATCTGGAGGAGCCACAGTTTCTACCTCCTTGGTGGGGAGGCAACCACCTACACTACACAGGATTGAGCAAAAAGCCTAATTTTTGCTATCCTTTTGTGAGCATACCTCCTTTTATTTTGCTTTTATAACAACAAAACAGAGAGCACTATTTTTATGTTTTTATTCTCATTTTATGTGTTTGATGAATATCTTTGACACTGCAATTTGGAGGGAAATACCTGTGAACGCTCGATACTCAGACTCTTGACCCTGACCTACCATCTACAAGGAACCAAGCTGAGCGACATATTCACAGGCGGGGATCATACCGCCCAGACGCATATATCTGGAGCTGAACATAAGCTACAGAAAATTGTAAGTGGCATTTTTCTTATCTTACCTCACCACCTATTGAATATACTACACTATATTCTGTTTTCTGTTCTCATATTTTCCATACTGACTCACCACCTCCTGGGAGTCCTCAAACACCATAGTTTGAGGACTCCCAGGAGGTGCTGTTTCCCTGTACCCAGTGGTGTATTTAGGATTTGTGCTGCCATTGGCAGGACGATGCTCGGGCACCCGCGCCCCCTAATAGAAATTTTACCCACCCCTTCCTGTCAAGGCCGCACTTTTACTGACAGACGCACACTCACTGACAGACGCATACACTCACTGACAGACGCATACACTCATTGACAGACACACACTCTCATATACACTGACAAACAATGACATACACACACTATTACTTGGACACACACTTACAGACGCACACTCTCACTGACAGATGCACGCACTCACTGACAGACGCACGCACTCACTGACTGACACACACTTACAGACACACACATACACACACACACACACACTTACACACTTACAGACAGACACATACACATTTCTCTCAACACTCACAAATTATTATTTTTTACATTTTATTTTAAATCCACCCAGCCTCCCTGGGAGAGCTGGAGTGGATTACTTACCTGCGGTTCAGTGGGGCTGCTGGGCGGGCAGGCAGGGGGTGGACAGGCAGAGTAGGCGGCTTTAATTTTCCTGCTCAGCTCCCTCGCGCACCACTTAGTGATGCCGGGAGCTGGAGTGACGTCATTAAGCAGCGCAGAGGGAGCTGAGCAGGAAGAGCTCAGGTGAGCATGCTCCCTCGTTGTCCGCCGCCAGCTTTGGAGGGGCTCAAAAGTGGCCAGCCAGCCAGCTCTTGAGCCCCCCAGGACACGAAGCAAACAAGGGATCTGCATGGGCGTTTGGGGGCGTTTTTTTGCCTCCCCCTGCAAAGTGCCGCCCAAGGCAGATGCCTTGTTTGCCTTGCGGAAGACACGTCCCTGCCTGTACCTTTTCCTGACCTATACCTAGTTACTGCCCGATAGAAGAGACTCTGATTTTGGTAAGTACTAGCTGCCATATCCAGATCTAACAAGCGCTAGGAACCTCACCATCGCACGTATTTGAAATGACAATGTTTTTTTCACACTAGAAGTCAGTCACTCACACTACATACTGGATGTGTGTGGAAGCTTTATTCTTCTCAGGGTGGAAGGGGTGGTTGAATCATCCTTGGCCTACTCACTTTCTCAACATATGACTTTACTTTATAGCCCTCTTTTTGTATATTCCATATAACTAATATGTATTTATATGTATTTATTCATATAACATGTATGAGGCATTTGCGGTCATTAAAGTGGTTTTGTCACTTTTTTAAAACAGGTCCAAAATCCTCTCCCTGAGCGGACCCGTTTTAGTTATTATTATTATGTTTATATTTAAAGAAAGAAAAATATAAAATACTCTTCCTTATGTGTAACCTACAGGCTGTCAACATTTTATTCCAGCTCCACTGCTTTTGTCAACTTTGTCAGTAGCTGTCTAGTTTTTTTCTCACCTCCCTCCCGCATTACATAACTTCTGGGAGCTGCAAGTCGTGAATCATCTACTTTTGACTCTGTGATTGCAACGGTCAACACAGTCCACATGTGTATGAGGCATGCATGTGATAGGATTTCAGTGGCCACTGTCATTAAAATGGAAAAATGGCAGAACTATGTTTTTGCACCAGGTCAGAGGCTGGATAAGCAGCAGCCAGTAATGAGTAGCGGCAGGGTTAGAAACAAGTCAGAAATCAGTCACTAAGTAGCAGTTAGCGGCTCCTATAGGATAGTAGCGGCAGTCTGTAACTCCATGTTGCTAATTATTAAATTTAGCAGGATATTAGTCACTAATAGGATTATTCACTAGAGTGAGAATTCAAGGTGAATTCAAAGTAAGTTTCAAATTAAAGGTTAAAATAACCGAACTGGAAAAATTCTCTAACTCAGCTATGCTTTCAATTCACCTACTCTGGCCTTAAATTTGAAATTTACTTTCAATTCTAATTTTAGTAAATAAGCCTGTAAGAGTAGTGACAGGCATTTCAGCATATCGCAGCTGGATAGGGGAAAAATAACACCGGAAATAAGCCCAAAATGTGTTTTCTTTCAGTTTTATTTGCATTTCTGCCTGAAAATTCTATATATTTTCTTTAAAAAAAATAGTGCTAATTTTTTAAAGTGAGCACCACCACAATTTCGTATTTTTACTTATGTCCTCAATCAAATTTGAACAATTGATAATTCTCATAGTTATTGATAGGTCTCAGAGGTAACACTTTGTTATAAAAAGAATGTAAGCTCGATTGAGCAGGATCCTCTTCAACCTATTGTTCCCGTAAGTTTATTTATTTGTAATTGTCCTATTTATAGTTAAATCCCCTCTCATAATATTGTAAAGCGCTACGGAATCTGTTGGCGCTATATAAATAGCAATAATAATAATAATAATAATAATAAATAGAGTGTTCTAACCAATGAAACGGTATTATAACTCTTTAATAGACTAAAAATAACCCGAATGGATATGAAATAACTTGGCTATAAATAAATTCCAAGCAATAACAATTTCATAGTGTTCAGTCAGTAAAAAAAATGGCTCCCATGGCCATAATCACGAAGGATACACTTATAGAGCAAGGGTTATCAATTCTCCAATACACATACCACTTCTGACATTATTATAACAACTGTCATAATACTATTCAGTAGAAGAGGATAATAAATCTTTAAGCACTTTACTGTTGAACAAAAATACATCAGAGCAGCCAACCTACTGTGCATAAAGGCTGAAAACATTGAGAAGGAATTGTCAGTTCTGAAAAATGCACACAACCTGATAGCTTCCTGAAGTCAGCACAATGAGTAGTGTTTTTTTCAAAACATTGCCCGAAAAATAAAATAAAATCATTGCGCCTGTGTCACTATGAAAACACAAGTCTCTGATAAAAATAGGTTTTATGTGACAAATACAAGGTAAAATAACAGGGTCTGTGCACTTCTCCTAGTGAGTGCAAACTGAAAATTGTTGCACTTGATTAGTAACATATCTGAAAAAAGACTTGCGTCCCTCAAGTTGAACCTTTCTCACATCTGTTTCTGCTGCTGATCCAAAATAAAGCAAACAAAAAAAAACAGGTTGACGTTCTTTCCAATTCAGCAACAAACTAGAAAAAAAAAACTTTCTTACCACTAGAATGGCAGTCATATCTATCCTTGGATCAAGAAGTTATTAAACACATATCATATCCCATAATAGTATGCCTATGCAAAATTTCATCCAGTCACTCTTTAAAAACCTGTACAGACTGCGATAAAACCAACTTTTTCAGGCAGATAATTTCACATCTTCATTGTTCTTACTATTAAGAACCTATTCCTTTGCTTTTGAATAAATCTCCTTTCTTCCAGTCTAAATGGCTGACCTCCTGGCCCATGTATATTCCTATTTATGGAATTTGTCCCATATATACTTGTATAATATTATTGTAATATTATCATATCCTCTCTGGGATGCCCTTTTTCTAAACTAAAAAGATTTCAAATTGTTTAGCCTTATTCTTTTTGTAGTCTGTCTCTGCACTCTTTTTAGTGCCATAGCATCCTTCCTTTGAACAGGTGCCCAAAATTGCAAATCATATCAAAGGTGTGGTTATTTTTAAAGAGGCAAAATTAAAATTTCCTCCTGAGAATCAATGGTCTTTTTTATAAATTGCAATACCTTACTGGCATTGCACATTGTTGCCTAGTTTGTTGTCCAGTTTGAAAATGTTCCATTAATGATAACTCTCTGTATTCTATCTTCAAGCCAATATTCTACCCGAAAACAAAAAATTTCATCTAGACCAATTTCTTAAACTTTGAACATATATTGAACATATTGTGTAGAATCATATTGAATACCTTTGTAAAATCCAAGTAGATCACATCCACTGAACCAGCCTGATGTATGCTTCTACTTACTTCTTCATAGAATGAAATTAGGTTCGTTTGACATGATCTATGTTTCATAAAACCATGCTGATTTCTTTTTAAGACCCTGTACCCCGACCATGTATTCCTGAATTATCCCTTAAAAACTTTTCAAATACTGTCCCAGCCACAGACGTTAAGCTCACAGGTCTATAATTTCCATGTATAGATTTTGAACCCATTTTGAATATATGAAGATGTTAAAGGACAGAATTCACATGGGCCCAACACTATATACAGGAATATGTGTCTAAGAGTTCTACCAAGCAGCATGTTTTGTCATGTCACTGCAGGGGTTAAAAAAAAAAAAAAACACTTGTGCGTGGGGCCTAAGCCAAGATGGTACCTGCCGCATTTCATTGTGCCACGGCCCACGCACATATTTGGCTTCCCTTCTACTGATCCACTTCTGAATACTGTGGCATGGAGAAAGAGGCATGCCACACCATAAAAGGAGCAGCCATATTAAGGTATGGTCCCCCTCGGGTAGGTCTTGCTTTCTGATTTGTATTTATGGGGGAGGAAATGGGGATCAGGGAACAGAAAGAATACTGATGTGATGTCCCAGCATGCCCTCATGCCACCTGCTGTATTGTGGAGCTGTAGTCTCCCAGCATGCATTATGGAACCATTAACTTCACAGAGTACCTTATCACAGGGGAGGCATGAGAATCAGAAGTGTGTTGTTCTCAGGGCCGTCTTTAAAATTGATTTGGCCCTGGGCAAGAATTTGATGGGGCCCCCTGACCCCCACTCCCTGACATGCAATCACGCTCTCCACTTCCCAACGCAGTAGCAGAACCATTTTCCCATGCTTGCAGAGTTGTATTTATCACTGAGTTGTGTTTGTGTTTGAATGGAAGCATGTTTGTGTATGGAGTATGTTTGTGTAAAGGGATGTGTTTGTATGTGGTGTTGGTGTTTGAATGCAATCATGCATCTATATGTAGTTTTTTTTGCTTGTTTTTTTTAAATGCTGGGGTGTGTTTATATATATTTTTGGTGTTCATGTATTGTTGGCATTTCAATGCAGGACTGTGTTTGTATGTAGTGTTGATGGTTGAATGCAGGGGTGTACTTGTGTGTAGTGTTGGTGATTTGAATGATGAGATGTATGCACATGTACACATAGATTGCCACACACACACACACACACACACACTGAAACACCTGCAGATACACAGACATAAACACTGACACTCACACTAACACACATGCAGATACAGACTGACACAGATACACACACTAACACATACAGACACACAGATACACAACCTGACACACATACATAGACATATATACAAACACTGACACATATGGATACTCAGACACACTGATGCATAAACTGACACACATGCATACACAGATAAAAACACTGACTATACACAGATGCACACACAGATATACACATGCACGTACACACACTGACAACATACAAATACATACATGATAACATACAGATACACACACTGACACACATACAGACATGCAGATACACAACCTGACACACATGCAGATACACACAGACCACATAGAGAAACATAGATATACTAAATACAGATACACCGATATACATACTGACAACAGAGATACACACTGATAGACATACTGACACACACTCAGAGACCCTGATAGACATACTCACACACATACACAGACATACACAGACATACTGACACACATGCAAAGTTTACATTTTTACACACTGACAGACATAGTGACACACTGACATACTGACGGACAAACTGACATGCACACTGACTTACAAACTGACATGCACAGACATACATACTGACATGCACAGAGACATACTGACACACACAGAGACATACTGACACACAGACATAGTGACACACACACAGACACCCTGATAGACATACTGACACACACAGAGACATACTGACACACAGACATAGTGACACACACACAGACACCCTGACAGACATACTGACACACACAGACATACTAAGACACACATACTGACACACACAGACACCCTGACAGACATACTCACACACATACTAAGACACACACAATTATACTGACACACACAGACATACTAAGACACACACCCTGACACACACACACACACACATAAATGGTGACACACAGACACCCTGACAGACATACTCACACACATACACACATAGTAAGACACACACACACATGCAAAGATTACATTTATAAAGCCAGCCTCCAGCCTACCTTATGGGTTCCCTGGGGTCCAGTGGCAGGCTGAGGTCGTTGGGAGTGTGAGGCTCCTGCACTCCAGCTCCCTCCTGGTGGCCTCCTCTTCCATCCCGCGCGGCTTCATTCTATCTGGGAGGAAGTGACTCACGGCTGCGGTAAAACAAGGGGGCCTGGTCGCGCTGTTAAAGGGCCACAGCGCACGACCGGGCCCCCTTAGTGTGTGGGCTCCCGGTGCAGCTGCAGCACCGGCGGGCCCATGGGGCAAATAAAATAAACAATTTCGAGGACAGCGGGGCCCACGGGGTATCTGCTTTGGGGCCCCCCAGGAGTAAGTTGGCCCGGGGCAGCTGCCCCGTTTGCTCCGCTTTAAAGACGGCCGTGGTTGTTCTCCTCAGAAGTCACCCTTAAATATTAATGTTCTTCTATTTGATATTTGAAATATTTATTTCTCAATTTTGAGCTTAAAAAATAGGAGTTGTCTTATGTGGCGAAACCAACCTCGCCACTGGGCATTGGAGAAGCCTGTTTGCCCACCTCCTGCCTGCTGACTATGGTCCCTGGGAGATTTGACCCTTTAAATACAGTATTTTGGCATATTGTATTTGATTATGCTGCTGCTGCTGGCCCTTCAAGAACCATCTGGGGACATACTGTGACTTTTGGGAACAATGCCCCTTTAAGACTATGGCCCTTGGAAGATATTGCCTGTTAAAGAATATTTTAGCAGATTGGATTTTAAAAGACTTGCTGCCCCTTTAAATTGTATTGGAGCAGTTCTGCAGCTTTAAATTGGCACTTTTTGGATGCTGCCGAAGTGCCGAAGTAGTCGAAGTGGCCGCCATTCAACAAAGGAACACTGCCATCTTTGTTCATTCGAACGAGGTCAGCTGTATGTGTAGCCAAATCCATGGAACTGAAATCGGCTACACATTTCAACGAACACCGCTGACCCTTACCTTCTCCTACACTCAGTTTTCAGCTGCAGAGACTAAGTCCCGTTTGGCAGTTTGAACTCACGGCTATACTAAGCTAAATGCACGAATGGCCCCGTTCGTGCATTCGAATGGGACTTAGTAATTTTTTCAGTGTGAAATTGACCGACCGCACAGCCCAAATCTATGCAACTGTCTTGGGCAGGAAAATGTGGTCGGTCACAAAGGACTTCCAGCTAACTTTTGAACTAATGGAAGGATTTCCATGATTTTTGAGTATGTTTGTTTATATTTCAAGTACGCTGATTAATAAATATGTAATTTTTATGAAGATTGGATGTATATTTTTAAAGTTATAGTACATATATAAAAACTGTATTTTTTAACCCATTGTGTACCATAATTAGATCACAGGCAGAGGGGAGGATTTTTTGTGTAATTGCTGCTGGGAGTGTTTTCCTTAATGCACGTGTGTTATTGGTTGCTCTGTAAAACCCTGTGGGCAGTACTAAGTTTGTGGATTGGGAATAAAAGAGGCTGTATGTGCCAGTACAGTCAGTTCTGCTTGACCCTCAAAACGAAGTGTCGTCTCGTTACTGGGGGATCTGCTACAAGGGATTGCTATGCTAGTCATACTCCCTTGCTCCCTCACTACTAAGCTCTTGTAAGAGCTTGTTCCTGTCTTGGTCTCTGGAGGAGTCTACAGTGGTTATGGTGTCAGCTGGAGTGCTTGGAGCCCTCAGGAAGCACTAGGAGCATCCTTCAACGGAGGTACCCAGTCGAGGTGCCAGGTGATCCGTTACATCTTATACATGGGGGCGTCCTATACTTTGAAAAATACGGTTATTGAATTCTAATGTCTACTATTGCTGTTCAGTCTCTGTTGCTGCTGCAAGTTCTTACATGTTTGTGTGCTGTAAATACAAAGTAGCCATTTACAGTGCAATTTGATCTACTCCAAAACTCAAGTTCATTATAAGACTGTAGTATCCTATTTGCTCAGTCTCTTTTATTTTACTGGTTTCTACCAGCTGTAATATCATGTCCCTCCCTGCACCTCACCCATTGCCAGCAGTTGAAGGGTTAACATGGGAATTAGTGGACTACTGCCTACTCCAATTTCCTGAGCAAAACGTTCCCCTCATTTTACCCCTACTCAACTCCTACAGTCCAGCGGATGAGAATAGGAAAAAGTTAAATCCTCACCCTCTGCACTGCTGCCTGCTGCTTTTTTCGGTTTTGGTTATTACGCCCTCTCACTTGGTTATGGTTTGGCAACATACAGACTGAGCTCTGTAGTGGTGCTTGCAGCCTTCTTTTATTTTTTATAATACATTTTTTTTAGACATTTAAAGTGGACTGTACAATTGTACAGTTTTCTTGAGCAGAATCAGCTCTCTTTTGCTCAAATACTAAATAGAAAAAAAATATTTTTTTTTTATACATGACCCTGTATTATGTGTTGTAAATTTTGTTTTAAGGTGCTCAATTAATGACTGCATAATAGCTAATGTAAATGAAGAGCATTGCATAAGTAAGAGAGCATCTAGCTATCTGTCTGTCTATCTAGCTATCTAGTAGAAATATGTTGAGACTTGCATGGTTAATATTCAATATGTCTCTCATCTCTTTCCTCCATCTCTAAGGATTGCTCAATAAAATCACTCTAATTAGTTTTTAATGAAGTCTCCAATTTTGGCAAATGAAGTTGTCATGGCCTTAGTACTCATGATTAAAGTACTATTGAGATTTATGGAGCTACTGAAATGTAAGTGTATTAAAAAAAAAGTCCAAAAATGTTAGTGTGTGTGTATATGTATATATATCTCACACTGCTGATTAAAATGTTTGTAGTGGATGTGAATTCGGCAGAAGCCGACAGGGAGTTAGGAACCTGTGACCTCTCTGCAAAGTGGCTGCACAACTCCTACACATGCCCATATTGATGCTGGGGGCTGGAATATGATGTAATTCACCCCAGCTTCAGTATAGAGTCCAGGCAGAGAGCCCATGCATCTGTGCAACATGAGCACAGAATAATCACAGCAGCTCACAGTACTTTCTCAGTCAAAGTAAAAAAGGGAGGCTGGGTGTACCTAATTTTAAATTAAATAAATAGAAAATTAAAAAGTCTCAAGTCTTAAGTACATATTAAGTGTATTTTCAAAGTCTGCAGTATGTGCGTGTGTGATAATGTGTGTGTTTATATGAATATCTGAATGTATATTAATGTGTTTTTGTGTATATGAGTGTTTATGAATGTGTATGTATGTGCATTCAAATGTTCATGTATGTGCATAAATTATATACCATACCCATAAATGTGGGTTTGGGGTGCAAGGTTACACACCAAAAAACAAACAGTTTGGGGGGAATTCCAACATACCGCGCAAATGGGTGCCAAGGTACACCTAAAGGTATATAATATATATTTCCTCAATAAACAATTGTGTAGTATATAGAAAACAATTTTTTTTGTTGTGATCATCTGCTTCGTGTCTTAATTTGACAAATAAATATCATATTATTTATTTTACTTATTTTGAAATTCACACTTTAAAAAACTTTGCAACATATAATTATCACAAGGAATTTTCTTCTACATTTTTAATTATATTCTTAAATATAATAAATGCCTTCTTTGCATATTGATGTTAATAACCGGTTGTCAAAAGAACATTGCAATTGAATTCTCTTTTATCTATGCAAATCTCTTTCCAATGGTACTTGCTATAATTCTTTAAAACTTATAATTCAGGGATCTATTCAGCATGGATACCTATTATTCAGTCCAAGAAGTAATTTTAGGTCCGTTCAAAATATCTGCCTGCTTTTGCCCATGTTGCATACATATTGCATTCTTTACTAATAGCCGAGTATGTGAAAAAGCATATTGTATACAGTTATGTAAATGTGTATATTTATGAAATGTAGCTTCTATTAATTAAACGCATCTGGAAAAAAGCTTAATCTACTTACTTAATCTATTTCAAGTCAACATGTTAGGACTGATAGTAAAACAGTCAAGTTTACAAAACAATCTAAAACGAAATGTGATTTCATACATTTTTGATACTATCTGCTGTTGTTTTCATTTTTTTTTATTTCATTAAATATGTACTCAGTACTCTAATTATATAGTTACAAAGTTGCATAGTAAAATAAAAAAAAATTCTAAATGCCATTGAGATCAACATTTAAAAACTTTTCAATTATAGTGATTTTGTGATTTCCAATTATGCCACAAAATCGGGAATATCCTTCTTGACTCCATAATGGCAATTAGATTGCTTCTTGGTTCAACAACCTGTACACATACATATTAAAGGAACACTATAGGGTCAGAAACACCAACATATATTCCTGACCCTATAGTGTTAAAACCACCATCTAGCCTCCCTGATCCCCTCATCTTTGCCTCCCTAAATATAGTAATATCACTTGTATTCAAGTCTGCAGCTGCTGGCTCTGCCCCTGTCTGCCTCTGACCTGCCGGCTGTCTGCTGACATCATCAGAAGTGTTGGTGTGAGTCAATCACAATGCTTCCCCATAGTATTGGCTGAGACTGTCAAGGAGGCAGATCAGGGACAGTGCCAGCACAAATCAAACACAGCTCTGGCCAATCAGCATCTCCTCATAGAGATGAATTGAATCTATGTCTGCATGCAAAAGGTGGCTACACTGAATGGCAGTGCTGCTCACGGTGCAGCACTGCCCCAGGAAGCACCTTTAGCAGCCATCTGAGGCGTGGCCAGTGGAATTATCACTAGGCTGCAATGTAAACACTGTGTTTTCTCTGGAAAGACAGTGTTTACAGCAAAAAGCCTGAAGGTAATGATTCTACTCACCAGAGCAAATACAATAGGCTGTAGTTGTTCTGGTGACTATAGTGTCCCTTTAACTATATCCTTGAATATTCTATTTCTGCAAAATATGCATTCAATCTGAGATATATAGAATTTTAAAATTAAAATACATGGGGGACAGAGTCTGGCAGCCATCTAAAGTTGCAGCGCTTCTTCAGTGCTACGTTGTGCTCTGACTTAATCCATGCTACATCTCTATCTCTAAACCCATCCATAAATTTTATATTGCTTCATAGACCTCCAGCAGTTGGCTGATACCTATATTGTGGTGCTCTGACCTCAGAGAAGCAATTGGTTATTTGAAGCCTGCCCCTTCCGTCCAACCGCAATCTTGAGTAATCCAGAGTCCAGAGGTGGCGTGACTGTGCTGAAACTGCACTAAGGCTGCAAATTGACTCTCAGATTGCAAAGTGTCTCAGAGAGTCAGTGCTATACTTCACACACACATGAGACTGTCAGTGCACTTCCCCCTTCTTCTTCTACTTTACTCAGATAACAAGCTCTAACACTGTCACACTACCTGTGATTTCTCTAAAGAGTTACCTAATCCCCTGTAAGCATCTTTAAAGGATTGTCTTTACAGCAAATGGTTTGTATTAGCTGAATATATTTGTATAATGCTATCCTATTCCTAAATTCCTATTAGAAGTTATTAACACTCAATAATACACAGTTTCCTATTGGGGATTTGTTCCCCTAGTACATGCATTTTCAGTCCTCTTTGATCTTCCTCAAATGTTTCAGCACAGGAAGGGTTAAATACCACAAAAACGATCTCTGCAAATTTATTTTAAAATTAAGAGTAAGATTTAATTAGTTACTTTAGTATAGGAGATTTTTTAATTTCCTTTTAATCTAAGGATCTGATTGGCAACTTAAAATGGATTTGTTAAGTTTTTTGAGTTATTTCGAAAATTTTGATCATTTATTTGAGGAGGAACCTCAAATTAATTACAGTATAACAATTGAAAATAACATTTTAGAAGATAAATTAAACACTTTAGAGGAGGCACTGTTAGAAGAGAGACTAAAATGGGAAATAGCAACCATGCAGAAATACTCTAAGGAACCGATCAATCCAAGAGGACTAAGGTTCTTCAAATACTTTCGATAAGGATGGTAACAATGATCATAATACATTTATTGTACAAAATAAAACAAGAATTGGAACTGCACTCAATCCATAACTCAAGCCTAGGATAAATCAAACCTGGGGTCAGCACCAAAGCCCTTAAAGTAGTTTATAGTCACTGAGAAAAAAAAAGACCCATGCACTCCAGGGCTTAGATCGGCATTCTATTGAACTACAGTGTCCAGCAACAACGTTTCAACACTAGGATCTCTATCAAGCAACTTTCAAACTTGAAAAAACCCTGGGGCCGAAACATTGCTGCTGGACACTATAGTTCAATAAAATGCCAATCTAAGCCTTGGAGTTCCTGCATCTTTTTTTCTCAGTGACAATAAAGATGTGTTCCTTAGAATAAATAAAATGATTAGACAACAAATAAACTTGATCCTAGAAAGTTTAGATAGAGAAATTGCCAAAATTATAGGGAAATTAGAACCCTTCTTACATTTATAATAATGCATTGAATTCTTCAAGGATATAAAATGGAACATTGAGTGCTACTAAGAAAAATAAATAACAGAGAGACTAAAAGATTATTAGAGTGACCAAGTTAGGTCCTTCCATAAGAGTAAACAGAATGTGAGCCAATCCTATATATCCCCCACATAGGTGAAGAGATGTAATGGAGCATGGACAACACATAATCAGAAAGAGCAAAAGGAGGTCCATTAACAACATTAATTTGAAGACACTTAAATAAGGAGGAAAGAAAAAAAGAAAAGAGTGGATGAATGTCTCTGAGAAAAGAACTGGGAGTAGGATGAGAAATTAGGAGAATAGACATGACCAAAGGGGAAGAAGAGAATTTATAAGAGCAGGAACAGACAAAGGAAGATCATGTTGATATGAAGAACAGATACGAAATATTAGCAAGAATGGATCAAGTGGAATATTTTTTAGGAAAAGATCTCAACTGGACAAGACCTTCCAAGCCCAAAAGAGTAAGACATTCATGAGAAAGCGTTGAAGAAGTGGAGGTTATAGAACCCAGAGGAAAAAAGAGAAACAGGACATCGAACCCATAAGCATCTTCAACCTGGCAGATATAGAGCTAACTAAGGACCAGATTACATAACTCATTAAAAGTTTTAATTTTGCTTTAACCAAAAGTCTAAATCACTTTGACGTGTACATAGATTTAAAGCGGTTTAAGAGAAAATTTGCAGTTATTTAAAAAAAAACAAAAAAACTCAACCCTGTTGAAAATAAAGGTGCAGGTAGGCCACATGAAGAAAAATGTACACATACTGAACTAAAATATAGATCTAGATTATTTCCTAAGAAGTTAACCATGGTTCCAATGGGAGCATGTAATATGCTAGTTTTACAAGATCTGAAAAAAATAAATTGAACAAGTGAAAGGATAATCTGGATCCTCAAGAGAGATAACAAATTAAAAGAACTGAAAGGAAATGTAATTGTAACTATTAAACCTGCAGACTTGGTGAGTGGAATTGTCATTATGACCAGGGAGTATTACTTACAGGAGGTATATACACAGCTCCTAGACTCGTGCACTCATGGTCGTCTGACTGACAATCCCACCCTCCAGATGCTCAATAAATTAGAGGATTTCTTAAATGAAGGCCTGGAAAGAGATATTTTACAAAGAAGAAATATGATTTTCTAAATATTAGAAACACCAGAAAGGTAATCGTTTATTTTTTATTTATTTATAAAAAAAATAAAATATTATAACTCTTTATTTGTTCTGTGCATATTATTACAAAACAGGCTTGCCTTACCACAACAGTATAAGCAAGCATTTAGAAAACAGATAGGTACAACTTTGTAGTAGTATAGATCGACATCACAATTTTTATAGAAATGATAAAGTCAGGCTAGTCAGGGAAGAATTAAGATAATAGGCAAGTCAGCAGTGAGTCAATAGACAGCAGTGAATAAGTCAGGCAGCACTAACTTACAATGCATTATATATAAGTTTATGAAAATAATAGACATGCTTCGTCGTAGTCTGTCAGTATAGTAGTGGTCGGGAATAGTGATAGTCAGGCTGTACAAACTGACATTATGGTCAAACAGGCGTAGAAGAGATAAACAAAAAGCAAGTTTAACATGCCTAGGGTTGCATCAGATTATATGAAGTAATGCAATTAGAGTGCAAGACATACAAGATGTAGGTAGTGGGTGCGAAGGAGGTTATATAATAGACAGTGTAGTCTCAGTGTACTAATGAGTAGAATAGATCATTATGTCTTTGGTAGTTGCTTGTAAATAAAAACAAACCAAACATCAGAGCAATTCGTTGACATCTTAGGGCATGAGAGTGGTAGGCCTTAATGTGTATCCTAGCCAATGCCCATGGGTGGAGAGTCCCAGCATCCCTTGTTGTCTGCCCTCGTAGTTAGGCTCCCCCATAGTGCCCAAATCCGCAAAGAGTCTGCTGCAGCCATCCCCGGTACAAGGACCAGGTCTGTAGTCGGAGGCCGGAGCTGCAGCGTTATGCGTCTGCTCCCCCGATCATGTGGGGTTGGGGTCTTCGGCTCCTGCCGATATACTGACCATCCGAGCGTGTGAGAGGTGTGGGGGGAACTTTCCCTGGCTGGGTCTTGGCCCCGGAGGATAGTGGTTTGCTGTAGGATCTGGTCTCCGGCGCCTGTGTGGTTTCTTCCGTTTCTTCATGAGCCGCGCCGCCACGTGGCTTCTACCAGCGGGCCACGGGCCAAGGGTTTTGCGTCGTGGGTCAGGCTGACTGTCAGAGGTGGCTTCAAGACTTGCTGTGCGTTGCTGAATTCAGAGCCAGAATTGTGCCCAGATTGTGTAAAGGGCCTCCCATGAGGCTGGAAGTTTTCCATTGGCAGCCATCTTAGCGCGGAGTGTGCAGGGAGGGATCTCCAAGGGAATCACCACAGGTAGCAAAGGTGAGTGTGTTAACCCTCCAGTGGGGACCGGGTTGTCCCCTGCCGGTCCAAAGGGGGAGGAGGGGTGGTAGGAGGACAGTGTGTCCACACTTTTGATTGAGGAGAGCGGCTGTCCCTCCCCATCCCAGTCTCGTGTAGGCTGCATGCCATGCCCGGACATACTGCTACCAGCTGTCTGCAGATTCGGCTGAACAGAATAGCCATGGGGTCTCACAAGTTGGCACAGGTTTTGTCCATTTGGAGATAACAGCGTTAGTCAGATAAAATAGGCTTATATTTCGATACGTTCCCGGAGCTCAGTTAAGATGCGTCTGGCTATCTCTGCAGTCAGGTTCCACCCCCGTAATCGTTTATTTTTTTACTGAAAATCCACAATCGCCGAACCAATCACGCAGAACAACCAATTTTTGGGGGGATTGACTCCCTTTTTAGCAATCTATCCCATTATAAAGATAGAATGCTTCAGCCATTTGTTGTCCGTACATACTCCTTTCTAAAAGACACAACAGACATATTAAATATTTTACAAACAATAAAATGTTGGCATAATAATGGTCACATACAATGTTAATACCATGTGCATCTGTATAGACCATATGAAAGGTTGTCAGGTCTGTAGGAACATTCTGGAGGAATGGCGATCACTACCTCAGGATCAGATAAATGTTATAATCAAAGGCATGTTATTAATTGTAAAAAATAATGTTTTTATATTTCAAGACTAGTGATGTCGCGAACATAAAATTTTCGGTTCGCGAACGGCGCACGCGAACTTCCGCAAATGTTCGCAAATGGGCGAACCGGGCAAACCGCCGTAGACTTCAATGGGCAGGCAAATTTTAAAACCCAGAGGGACTCTTTCTGGCCACTATAGTGATGGAAAAGTTGTTTCAAGGGGACTAACACCTGGACTGTGGCATGCCGGAGGGGGATCCATGGCAAAATTCCCATGGAAAATTACATAGTTGATGCAGAGTCTGGTTTTAATCCATAAAGGGCATAAATCACCTAACATTCCTAAATTGTTTGGAATAACGTGCTTTAAAACATCAGGTATGATGTTGTATCGATCAGGTAGTGTAAGGGTTACGCCTGCTTCACAGTGACAGACCAAACTCCCCGTTTAACGCACCGCAAAAAAACGCAAACAGTCCATAAACATATACATAGGCAAGAAAAGGAAAATAAAAGGACAGAGCGTAAACCGGACCTTAGAATGGCCGGACTAATACGATAGAGACAGAGAATGGTCAAAGGGAAAGCCGAGGTCAAGGAAGCCAGAAAATACACAATACTGTTTACACAAGCCAAGTCAGGGAAACCAGAATTCAGAATAACCGGGGAAAAGCCAAGATCAAGATACCAAGAAATCAGATTTACAATGATAAAGCACTCTCAGGAAACCAGGAACAGGAAACCACGACAGGGCAAGGTACTGGGGTGAGCTAGGGATTTAAATATCACGCGGCGGGCCGGCAGCCGCGACACCCTGTTACGCCCCCCTCATCAGGCCTTTTTTAGTCGAATGTATCGCCCACTGTCAGTCCCTTCGGGATCCATCCCTCATTCATCTTAATAAAGGGGGTAATCTAGACTTTTTTGACCTAGGCGCCTTCTCTTCTCAGTGACAATACCTCCTGCTGCACTGAACGTCTTTTCTGAGAGGACACTTGAAGCGGGGCAGGCCAGAAGTTCTATCGCAAATTGGGATAGCTCAGGCCACAGATCAAGCCTGCACACGCAGTAGTCAAGGGGTTCATCGCTTCTCAGAGTGTCAATATCTGCAGTTAAGGCGAGGTAGTCTGCTACCTGTCGGTCGAGTCGTTCTCTGAGGGTGGACCCCGAAGGGCTGTGGCGACGCGTAGGACTTAAAAAGCTCTGCATGTCCTCCATCAACAACACATCTGTAAAGCATCCTGTCCTTGCCGGCGTGGTCGTGGGAGGAGGAGGATTACTTTCACCTCTTCCCCTGTTAGATTCCCGTTGTGCTGTGACATCACCCTTATTCGCTGTGTAAAGCATACTTTTTAATTGATTTTGGAACTGCTGCATCCTTTCCGACTTTCCGTAATTCGGTAACATTTCGGGCACTTTCTGCTTATACCGGGGGTCTAGTAGCGTGGACACCCAGTACAGTTCGTTCTCCTTCAGCCTTTTTATACGAGGGTCCCTCAACAGGCATGACAGCATGAAATACCCCATTTGCACAAGGTGGGATGCCGAGCTACTCATGTCCTGTTCCTTGTCCTCACTGATCTCACTGAAGGTATGTTCTTTCCCCCAGCCACGTACAACACCACGGGTACCAGATAGGTGACAACGAGCACCCTGTGATGCCTGTTGTGGTTGGTCTTCATCCTCCTCCTCAAAGCCACATTCCTCCTCTGACTCCTCTTCCTCACAATCCTCTTCCAGCGTTGCCACAGGTCCAGCAAGCGATGCTGATAAGGCTGTTTCTGGTGGTGATGGTGACCACAACTCTTCCTCTTCACGCTCATCTACGGCCTGATCCAGCACTCTTCACAGGGCATGCTCCAGGAAGAAAACAAATGGTATGATGTCGCTGATGGTGCCTTCGGTGCGACTGACTAGGTTTGTCACCTCCTCAAAAGGACGCATGAGCCTATAGGCATTGCGCATGAGCGTCCAGTAACGTGGCAAAAAAATTCCCAGCTCCACAGAGGCTGTCCTAGCACCCCGGTCATACAAATAGTCGTCAACGGCTTTTTCTTGTTGGAGCAGGCGGTCGAACATTAGGAGTGTTGAATTCCAACGTGTCGGGCTGTCGCAAATCAAGCGCCTCACTGGCATGTTTTTTCGCCGCTGGATATCGGAAAAGTGCACAATGGCCGTGTAGGAACGGCTGAAATGGCCACACACCTTCCTGGCCTGCTTCTGGACGTCCTGTAAGCCTGGGTACTTATGCACAAAGTGTTGTACGATCAGATTTCACACATGTGCCATGCACGGCACATGTGTCAACTTGCCCAAATGCAATGCCGCCAACAAATTTCTTCCGTTGTCACAAACCACTTTGCCGATCTCCAGTTGGTGCGGAGTCAGCCACTGATCCACCTGTGCGTTCAGGGCGGACAGGAGTGCTGGTCCGGTGTGACTCTCTGCTTTCAGGCAAGTCAACCCCAAGACGGCGTGACACTGCTGTATCCGGGATGTAGAACAGTACCTGGGAGCTGGGGGGTGCCGTTGACGTGGAGCAAGAAGCAGCAGCAGAAAAGGACTCAGCCAAGGAGGTTATGGAAGAGGATGGAGTAGGAGGAGAAGAGGAGGTGGCAGCAGGCCTGCCTGCAAGTCGTGGTGGTGTCACCAACTCCTCTGCAGAGCCACGCATTCCATGCTTGGCAGCCGTCAGCAGGTTTACCCAATGCGCAGTGTAGGTGATATACCTGCCCTGACCATGCTTTGCAGACCAGGTATCAGTGGTCAGATGGACCCTTGCCCCAGCACTGTGTGCCAGACATGCCATTACTTCCTTTTGCACAATCGAGTACAGGTTGGGGATTGCCTTTTGTGCAAAGAAATTTCGGCCGGGTACCTTCCACTGCGGTGTCCCAATAGCTACAAATTTTTGAATGCCTCAGACTCCACCAGCTTGTATGGTAAAAGCTGGCGGGCTAAGAGTTCAGTCAAGCCAGCTGTCAGACACCGGGAAAGGGGGTGACTTTGTGACATTGGCTTCTTACGCTCAAACATGTCCTTGACAGACACCTGACTGTGGGCAGATGAGCAGGAACTTCTCAAGGCGAGAGACGGAGGGGCGGATGGTTGAGAGGGGGCAAGGAGGACAGCAATGGTTGACGTGGCTGAAGATGCTGGACCAGGAGGAGGATGGCGGCTTTGAGTTTGTGTGCTGCTTGTACTCATGTGTTGATCCCATAGGCGTTTGTGATGTGCGATCATGTGCCTTCGCAAAGCAGTTGTACCTAGGTGGGTGTTGGACTTCCCACGACTCAGTTTCTTTTGGCACAGGTTGCAAATGGCATCGCTGTTGTCAGAGGCAGACACAGCAGCAGCAGCGGGTACAACATCATCATCATCACACCGTACGTGTGTAATGCTGCCTGACTGAGACATATCCCTGTTATCTACATCCTCTGGAAATAATGGTTGCGCATCACTCATTTCTTCCAACTCATGTGTGAATAACTCCTCTGACATACCAAGTGAAGCGGCTGTGGTGCTAGTGTTGGTGGTGGGGGCAGGCGGGCGAGTGGTAACTTGAGAGGTACACAAAGCTAAGCTGGAGGAGGATGGTGCGTCAAGGTTCCGAGCGGAAGCTGTAGAAGATTGGGTGTCCTGTGTTAGCCAGTCAACTATGTCCTCAGAACTTTTCAAGTTCAGGCTACGTGGCCTCTGAACACTGGGCATTATTCTAGGGCCAAAGGGAATCACAGCACCCCGACCACGACGGCCCCTGCGGGGTTGCCTGCCTCTGCCTGTCATTTTTTTTTCAATTAGTGGTACTATGCGTGCAAGCTACTGTGACAACAGATATGAGTGGCACTGTGCAGTGGCAGAAGTTGGCAGAGTAGACGTGGTAGGCCTGACACACACGCTAGCAGACAACTAGCTGCTATTCAATCTATTACAGTCAATTTTTTATTTTTTTTTTAAATGTACACTACTGTTACACCAGATATGAGTTGCACTGGTGTGACACTGTGCCCTGGCAGGCCCTGAAATGCACACACGTGAAGGAAACTGACTGCTATCATATTACAGTCAAAAAAGTTTAGTTTTTTTTACATGCAAGCTATTGTGACACCAGTGAGTGAGTGGTGGCACTGGGCAAGTGGGCACAGTATATGCTGTGAGCCTGACACAAAGGCTGGCAGGCAGGCAACTGCAATTACATTACACAGAAAAAAGAAAAAGCAGACTGATGTTCTAGCCCTAAAAAGGGCTTTTTGGGGTGCTGTCCTTACAGCAGAGATCAGATGAGTCCTTCAGGACTGTAGTGGACACTAAATACACTAGCCTAGCTATCAATTTCCCTATCAAATCAGCAGCAGCTACACTGTCCCTCCTCTCACTAAGAATGCAGCTTCACAATGAATGTAAAATGGATGCTGTCCAGGAGGTGGGAGGGTCTGGGAGGGAGGGTCTGCTGCTGATTGACTGGAATGTGTCTGCTGACTGTGAGGTACAGGGTCAAAGTTTACTCAATGATGACGAATAGGGGGCGGACTGACCAGTGCATATGTTCGCCGTCCGTGGCGAACGCAAACAAGCAATGTTCGCCAGGAACTATTCGCCAGCGAACCGTTCGGGACATCACTATTGAAGATCAATTGGGACAGCTATAGGGACGAACTTTGCACCCAGATAGGCCAATTTGGTTATGCCCAGATGGGAAAATTAGTATATATAGGAGAGCATGGCTGGAAAGCAAACCTGGTCACATACAGGAGGTTTAAAGATTATATGTTTTTTTTATATGGAAAGGACAGAAAAGGAGGTTTATTTTTTCTATATCGAAATTCTTAACTAGAACTCCTGACCACCAGTTGTCATTCATGGCTCTCCAATAGTAAACAAAATGTATGCAACTAAGAAGGCATTTTACTGAAATGACTAACTACCAAAAACAATCAAACAAACAAAGATTTTTAGAAAAGAAATGTAACTTCACCAAATTGGAGAAAGCATTAAGAAGGTAGAAAAGGTTTAAAGGAAAAATCTTTTGGAATATTGAGGGAAAGAAAAGGAAATAAAGTATGATATAGGAATACCTATCATCCTAAATTATTACAATCAGGATGAAAAAATTAAGCAGATTATTAGAGATAGATTGTTTAAATGATAAAAAATATATATATAGTTCTTAGGAGTGTAAAAAGCCAATAACTGGATATTAAGAAATATTTTTAATCCTTTGCCCCTCTTATTTAAGATCTCTTTAAGAGGACAATGTATGTCCTCTTGTTAAGTATACTCTCCTCCTTTACTGTGTTGATTCCCTTTATGCGTTTAAATGTTTCTATTGCATACCCCCTAGACATGTTTATATTGCATAGAAATATTGCAGAATACAGAAACAACTCTGATTAATATTGAAGATTGCGGAGTCCAAATACAGACTACTACACTCTATATATTAGGGGCAATATTGTATGCCCCTGCAGCAGGTGCGAGCATCTCCTCTAGTGGTGTACAGTGAAGGTTAGTACATAGTCATCCTACTCAATTCGAAGCCTTTATGTATTTGCATAGATCGGTCTTGCGGTGCTAATAACTTCTAATAGGAAATTAAGTTATATTGGTATTACTATACAATGCTTGGGCTAACTCATAATTAATCAAATATATTATCTAAACCCTGCTGACTTGTGGCTCTTCCAAGTGTTACTGGTAAATATCTTCCATAAACTGCTGTTATTAACAATAACCTCAAGGCTCTGTTTACTGGGAAAATCAACAGCTATAGCTTCAGATCATCTTTATGCTGACAACACTTAGATATACATAATATTGCAGAGCGCTACGGAATCTGTTGGCGCTATATAAATGGCGATAATAATAATAATAACAATAATAATACCAATCAACCCCTGTTCTCTCTCCCTCTGTCCTTTTTCATGTTAGCTGCTTACCTGGCATATCTTACTGGAAATGACCTCTGTCCACCTAGAAATCAATATGTCCAAGAATGAGCTCCTTCTATTCCCCCTTGATTTTTTAATTATCTGTCACTGTAGATGGCATCTCTATCTCCTCATCACCTCAAGTCTTCTGTCTCGGAGTTACATTTGACTTTAATTTGTCCTTTATTTTCCACATCGAATCACTTGCTTCACCTGCAACCACTTACACAATATTTCCAAAAATAATTTGCTTCTCAGAGCTGACACTACTTAGCAACTCATTAACTCCTTTGTTATTTCTCAATAACCTCTGCAGTAAACTACTAACTTGCTATCTCCTCTTCCCCCTTCAGTCCATCCTGAATGCCTCTGCTAGCCTAATCCATGTTACCCGTCACTCTGTATCTGCTGTGAGTCCTTTCACTGTTTCCCCATTCACTTCAGAATTAAAATCAAAATTCTCACCCTGACCTACAAAGCCCATGCTAATGCCACTGCCCATTACCTGTCCTCACTAATCATAAATATACTCCACCCACCCCTTGAGAGCTTACAATGACTTGCTCCTTGCATCTTCTAACACCTCTTCCCTTTCTTTAGTGCAGGACTTCTCTAAAGCAGCACCAACCCTGTGGAACACATTTCTCCAAAGTCTCCTTCCTTTAAACGCTCCCTAAAGACTTTTTTACTATTCAACTCAGTAACTGATGCATGTCACTTACCCAATACCAACCTTGCAGTCTCACCTCCTGTTTCTTTTCCCTCCTATTGATCTTGATTGCAAGTTCCCTCCACTACTCCAGTGTTTGTTTGTGAATTTCGTATTGTACCTTTGTTTTTTTTACTTGCACCAATTATACCAGTGAAAAGCACTGCAGGTTGGCTATGTATGTAACAGATTTTGAAACGCTTTGTTATTACACCTTCGTTTTATAACGAAACATACTTTATAGCAGTACGGAATGTTTTGGTACTTTATAAAGAGAGTATAATAATGATAAGCTGTATAACCATTTTGTTTGAAACAGTCGAATGACTTACACTTTATGATTACAGAGGAACAGTGGCAGAAAATGTTCACTAGTTAATAAGGCCATACCAAATAATATATGTGAAACGTATCTAGAAAATGTTGCTATATTATTATCATTTGTAGTACTATTCATAAACCACCATCAAATTCTGCATTGCCGTACAATAGCTTACAGAATAGTAGGCACAACAGGACAAGTTGGGCATGCAGGAACAGAAGATGCTGAGGGATGGAATATGGTGCTGTGTAGCCATCATACATTTCTACCTACTAGTTCTCTTTTACTGTAGCAATGCAATAAGGAACATGGTGAACCTGTGTTCGATTCAGAAAGCCCAGGGAAAAGGGGAAACGTGTCTCGTAGTAAAGAAGCCTTCATTAGGACACCTATTTATTTTGTTTTTATACAGTATTGTTGTATGTATTAATAAATATATCCAATTGGATTTTAGGTTCTACTGGCTGTCTGCTCCATCTACCTCCAGTAAAGAAGGGTTACCCTCCTTTAGTGGGTTAAAAGCTTTAGTACCCAGAGCCAGGTACATTTGATTGGCTCTGGTTAAGGTGAGCAATATTAATTTTATTTATCTATTTCCACCTTGTACCTGGTATACTACACTACAGGCAATTATCTCTGTGTTTCCTTTTGAGTTTATAAGAAGAAACTAGAAGAGGGAAAGGTGTCTCCTTAATACACCAAAGTGGTTCCGATTTGAGCGAATCCTTCACTTTTTTTTTTATACATATTCATCTATTTTAAGTATTTTACATACCACACTATTAGATTTTTTTTCTCAATTTTTCTCCCCATGTACATATTGGACTGATTTTACCCTAAGTTATAAACTAAGGGTAAGTGTATTTTATTCAGTGCTCCACTCGGGATATTGGTGGTGGATTTCACCTTCCAACCTCCTTACCTCACAGTATTTATGATTTGGTGGACAGAAGAGATTTCCACGTCAGTGTTGTAGCGGCTTTTAGATTGACATTTCGGACACTTACTTTTTAAGCGCCTATTTTTATGCACAGAGCACTTTTATATTTCTTTCACTGTCCACAATAAGTTATGGATCAAATGGAATATTTTCCTGTTGAATTATGATAAATTGAAAAGCAGCCATGTTTTAGGCATCTGCAACCCTGATGTACTTGTTTAAACCTACTTAAAATCTATATATACAAAGACAAACCAGCGCTGGCAGAGTGTAGCATACCATAATAACATAATATGTGTACTGAATATAACAGCCTACTCCACTGTGATGTGTTATTTATATATTACTTTGCTGGTTACACTGTTAAAACACTTTGTAGTTGAGGGTATGTATGTCTATGTTTGCACTGTTGTATCTCACTACTGTAACAGGGATTTCATTTTTAATGTGTGGGGTAATAGCTTCTTGATCCAAGGAGATACCTGACTGCCATTCTGGAGTCAAGAAGTAGTATTTTTTTTCTCGTTCTTTCCAAATTCCAATGCTTCAGACTGCGTTTTCTGCCTTCTTTTGGATCAACAGCAAAAACAGATGTGAGAAAGGCTGAACTTGATGGAGGCATTTATCTTTTCAGCTATGTAACTATGTAACTATGTAACAATTTTCCTTTCTAGCAGATGCTGTATTTATTTTCTTTCCCTTAACCATACTCTGCTTACTTCATAAATACTCAATAAAACATTTAGAAGTTAAAATGAAAATCTACATAATTATAAGGTGAAACTAAAGCAACACCAGGATGTATGCATTAAAAAGCAAAATGCAATAATTGGAAAAGTGAGTAATAGTTACAGCTTGGATCTTTTAGCCTGAATTTTGCAAACAGGTTTTCAATTCACCACAATTTGCTGTTATGTAAATAAACTATTGACTGTGAAAATCATTTTGTAAAAACGTATTGTAAATTCCTTAGTTTTCACACTAGATGGTGCTAATGAGTATATGTCTGTTTGGGCGGCGGATACCACATTGATGCAGCATAAACAGTTTTGGCCTTGGTTACTTGTTAGCTTGTCAAAGATAATGTTTTCAATCATTCTAAAGAGAAAAGGTTAAGTTCAGTGCAGCACACTTAACATTCACATAGTTTGTAGCAGCTGTTGATGAAAAGATGACTCCATAAAGATAATTCATTTTTTTTAAAGAAACTACACTATAATCCTATAGAATGTAAGCTCGATTGAGCAGGGTCCTCTTCAACCTATTGTTCCTGTAAGTTTATTTGTAATTGTCCTATTTATAGTTAAATCCCCTCTCATAATATTGTAAAGCGCTACGGAATCTGTTGGCGCTATATAAATAGCAATAATAATAATAATAATACAATTATATATAAACCAACACATGCATAAACAAAGTAAACAAAATATTGCCTGTGCAAAATTCAGTTTTTTAGGGAATAGTAACCACATTCTCACTGTACTCTGTTGGATATAGGTTCATTTCTTGCAAATAAGCCTGGACGTTATGCTCTCTGCGTAATTTCCCACTGCAACAATTATGTCATCTACCCAGGGATTAAACAGCCCATTATCATTATGTTAATTGCAATGATCTCCTATGTACACCAGTAACATCTTCAAACCATGTCTCAACATTCATCCCCCTCCATTCTCTCTTCATTCTTGTTACAGATAAACTGCCATTCTCACTGTGGAATTAAAGATCTATATACAAGATAAGGCAGACTAGTGATAATTCTACTCAAACAACATGGGAACATTCCATTGATCAAGGCAATTGGAATAAATGTTGTTATTTTTTTTATGCCCCTACTCAACATCTAGTCGTGAGAAGCAGTCATTTTGCACAAGATCAAACTTTGGTTCCTGTTTCTTTGCTGCTACATTCTAAGTCCCTACAAAGTTTCTTTGTATCCAATTAATTCCTCAATTTATTATTGTTGGATAAAATTTTCCAAATGATTTAATATTGTTGGATAAACTTTTAAAATAATTTAATATTATGAAAAATATTTGAATTCTATATTATTTGATAATTAATTTTTTATATATAAACATATTGTTTTTTTAGATATATAAATTATATTTTAATATGCTGAATGGATCATTTTAAACGTTTATCCAAAAATATTAAATCATTTGGAAAGCTTATCCAATAATATGAAATCCTTGTCTAAAAGTCTCTTTCATTTACGATCTCAGCGTGACTAATAAGGAAAGTGGATATACCCACATTTTGGGATTTCTGTATAATTATCAATTCACTTTAGAGAATCCTTTCACATGGATCAAGGAGAATTATAAGTGTCTAATAACCCACCTATGGATGCTTTTGATAACTAGTCTTTCCATAAACATGATAAAAATCCTACCCTGGGTTACACCCTGCACACCTTCTTTCCTTTTTTTCAACAATATCAAAGTTTTTAACCATGGAGGACACATTCAGATTACTCTGGTTTTCAAGTACATCCTGGGGATGTTATGTTTGCCCAACATCCAGGGGTTGTTACTATTACCCAATTTAATGGTACTCATTTCATCTAACTTGGAAGGATCAAGGACTGAGTCAACCCTGCTGGGATTTGAACCTTTGACCCCCAAGGATGATGCATTAGCCCACTGAGCTATCTCACCAGCCTTATGACTGTAACATATTACTTTGAAATGTTTTTTTAAACCTCACACATCAGGACTCTAGGAGTGTTCCTTTTTCTACAAGCATTCTTTAAAAAAGGGGGGTGAAGGTTATGAGCACAGTAAAAATAGAAAAGGTAATTTGGTGCAGAATGCAATTTATTGTATTTTTATTGTATTGTATTGCATTGTACTGTATTGTATTGCATTTGCCATTATGCCAACATAATTTCCTTCATTCTGATGAAGTTTTAAGTGTTGTTTTCCTAAGATTCTCATACGATACATGTAATAATTAATCTATTTTTGTCATTTACCTGCTATATGTCAAAAATGATTGTAATTCTACTTTTGTGCAGATATCTGAAACTCTTCTGAAAATCTGTAAGATAATGGATAGATCATATAGCCTGTAAAATGTTTTATTCACCTGATATTTATGCAAAGGATAAAAGAAAACATGAAACAATGTAATTGTTAAACAATTTTAATTTTAGTTATCTAGATAGCAATATAGATGTGAAATAATTGTTACGTTTATTTGCTTACTGAATCTCATTAAATAAAACATTAAAAATCATATATAACTTGTTAATATAAATGCTATGCTATCAAAAAGAACTTGGTAATGGAGAGTTTGTACACATTAGCTAGCTATGTTGTAGAAGGCTGCTCGTTTCCTTCTTCTAGATGGGAAAGAAGGAGGACATTGTTGAAAGAGGACCAGAGTTAATAGGTCCTGCAAACAGATGTAGTCAACATGATGCTTCATTAATGTCATATCATTTAGGCTTTTATGTTTAATATTGGAACTATTTTAATATTCAGACTCTTTTCAAAAACAAATTTCCTTAGTAATCCATATCTCAACCTGTGACAAACTCTCCTATAGTAGTTATAGTACAGTTGTGTTACATTTAGTTTGCTTGCATTGATTATTGTGTAAGCAGCATACAAGTGCCCAGATGAAACAATGCATGCAGTAGGTTATTAAGGGGATTTACTACTTCTCTATAATGTATACTATTGCATGAAACATTGAAAATTGTTTATATTTTTTTATTTTTATTTTTAATGAAATTTTATTTCTATTAAAGATTTAAAACATTACATCATTATCCAGTTCAGACTAAAGCCAAAAGGCTGGGTTATTTCAACTGATTCAATATTATCTGGTTGGGGGCATTCAGAGTCATCTTTAAAATAGGTGTGTTTGCATCCACATATTATTGAAAGAATAGAATCCAGTTACAAAACACAGATTTTAGAGAAAATTAGGACCAGATGCCTCTATTGGGATGCCTATTTGGTCATTATAATTTACTTGCTCTTTGTTACTGCTGGGTATAAAAAATAGCCATTGGGTAGCTGTTGTTATCCAGTTGCTCAAAAGGCCCCTTACCATTTTAATTGGGCCACTAAATTTAGGTTGGGCTGGCACACAGGTGGGAACAAAATTTTAACAATAGAGGGTGTACAGGTCATTGTATACCTCCCTACCCAACCCATAGAAAGTACAATAAAACGTGATGAGATAATTCAGTGACCAGGCTCCAACCCATAGGCAGAAGGTGGGGGCTATAATACAGCTACATGGGAGGAACATGGTATTGCCTCCCCCTAAACCATTGGTAGTGGAGTGTACTACTAAATATATATATATTAAAAAAATAAAAAATAAAATATATATTTATATTTATACAGTTGCAAGAAAAGGTATGTGAACCCTTTGGAATGATATGGATTTCTGCACAAATTGGTCATAAAATGTGATCTGATCATCATCTAAGTCACAACAATAGACAATCACAGTCTGCTTAAACTAATAACACACAAATAATGAAATGTTGCCATGTTTTTATTGAACACACCATGTAAACATTCACAGTGCAGGTGGAAAAAGTATGTGAACCCTTGGATTTAATAACTGGTTGAACCTCCTTTGGCAGCAATAACTTTAACCAAACGTTTCCTGTAGTTGCAGATCAGACGTGCACAACGGTCAGGAGTAATTCTTGACCATTCCTCTTTACAGAACTGTTTCAGTTCAGAAATATTCTTGGGATGTCTGTTGAGAATCGCTTTCTTGAGGTCATGCCACAGCATCTCAATCGGGTTGAGGTCAGGACTCTGACTGGGCCACTTCAGAAGGCGTATTTTATTCTGTTTAAGCCATTCTGTTGTTGATTTAGTTCTATGCTTTGGGTCATTGTCCTGTTGCAACATCCATCTTCTGTTGAGCTTCAGCTGGTAGACAGATGGCCTTAAGTTCTCCTGCAAAATGTCTTGATAAAATTGGGAATTCATTTTTCCTTCAATGATAGCAATCCGTCCAGGCCCTGACGCAGCAAAGCAGCCCCAAACCATGATACCACCATACTTCACAGTTGGGATGAGGTTTTGATGTTGGTGTGCTGTGTCTCTTTTTCGCCTCACATAGTGTTGTGTGTTTCTTCCAAACAACTCAACTTTGGTTTCATCTGTCCACAGAATATTTTGCCAATACTGCAGCTCTTGTGCAAACTGTAAACGTGCAGCAATGTTTTGTTTGGACAGCAATGGCTTCCTCTGTGGTATCCTCCCATGAAATCCATTTTTGTTTAGTGTTTTACGTATTGTAGATTCGCTAACAGGGATGTTAGCATTTGCCAGTGACTTTTGTAAATCTTTAGCTGACACTCTATGATTCTTCTTCACCTCATTGAGCAGTCTGCGCTGTGCTCTTGCAGTCATCTTTACAGGATGGCCACTCCTAGGGAGAGTAGCAGCAATGCTGAACTTTCTCCATTTATAGACAATTTGTCTTACCATGGACTGATGAACAGCAAGGCTTTTGGAGATACTTTTATAACCCTCTCCAGCTTTATGCATGTCAACAATTCTTAATCGTAGGTCTTCTGAGAGCTCTTTTGTGCGAGGCATCATTCACATCAGGCAATGCTTCTTGTGAAAAGCAAACCCAGAACTGGTGTGTGTTTTTTATAGGGCAGGGCAGCTGTAACCAACACCTCCAATCTCATCTCATTGATTGGACTCCAGTTGGCATCTCACTCCAATTAGCTCTTGGAGATGTCATTAGTCTAGGGGTTCACATACTTTTTCCACCTGCACTGTGAATGTTTACATGGTGTGTTCAATAAAAACATGGCAACATTTCATTCTTTGTGTGTTATTAGTTTAAGCAGACTGTGATTGTCTATTGTTGTGACTTAGATGATGATCAGATCACATTTTATGACCAATTCGTGCAGAAATCCATATCATTCCAAAGGGTTCACATACTTTTTCTTGCAACTGTATATATATATATATATATATATATATATATATATATATATATATATATATAGTCAAACAAAAATCCTTGCACTCCAACACAAAAAACTATATGGCCTGGTGCCCAGCAAAAAAGATGATATAAAATGAAGAAAAATACCGGCACTCTAGGTCTTCCAATGAATGTAGTTTAATTTGTCAATCCAAAGTCAACGTTTCAGCCCTGGTTCAGGGCTTTCATCAGGACACACAAAGAGCATAAGACAAAAAGACAAGCTTATATAGGACTGTATATCACACTAAACGCTTACCAAATCAGCTGTTCACAATCGTGCACGGAAACCGGCGTCAACCACTACATCAATGCGCATGGGTGTAGCATTAGGGACTCCCTCCCCGTCACCGATCAGCTGAGCACACCACGTGACACGGCCACGTCACGTTGCCCCGACAACCACAATAAAATTGCGGCTATGGGCGGGACCATCATGTTACGTGTGCCGTCGGGAGAAATTCTCCTCTCGTCAGTGGGTTGTCAATTCAGCAGGGTGTCCTGGGGGGGGAAATCCCAAAGTCCGTAACTGAAAAAGTATTCAAATAAGTTCTCAAACGTAGTGATTCCTCCATTACACTATCCTGTTATAAACAAGGGAACCATATTTTCTACATAGTAACTAAATCGGATATCTTCAATTAAATCTGCAAAGTCAAATCAATAAGAGGTATATTGAAAGTGTAAATATATTGAAAGGGTAAATGTATTAAACTAGTGACAACAGTGTGTGAATAAAAATAAATATAAATAAATAAGTGAAAACAAAAGATTGCTGTGTAACAGAATATGTGTAAAGAACATGTTGATGGTGTAAAAAAATATCTGATAATTTTACATACTAAAGTGTCTGGTGCAGTATGTACCCTAAATGTGTATATAGAAAGTGAATATCTGCTTAATGAGATATTTATATAAGTAAACATCTTGTGCAATATAAAAGTGAGTTATAAAAACTCAACTGTGAGTATAGAACACAAACTCTATATAGTCTGACTAGCAAAAAATAGATATAGAAATTGAAAAGATACGGCTTTTAAATGTTGATGGTATATAGTCACGATCATCTTGTGAATCAGCTGGGCAAGCGTTAAAAGTGGATAACCTGTACATAATTGCATCATATGAAACATAATTAAAAAGAAACTTTTACGAAGAGAGAGAAGGGAAAAGGAGTTTTTTTCACTAATTATAAAACTTATTGGGTGGTGCTCATAAGAATGGGGTGAATGAACATTTTTCATTCAGACCTTTGGGGGACAATGTTTCCAGCTCCACTGTCCAATATGTTTCTCGCTGTAGCAAGAGTCTTGCTCTATCTCCACCTCTAGCCATTTCTGGGACATGGTCAATGGCCAGACATCTCAAAGTGGAGAGTTGATGTTGTTTCTCCAAAAATGTCTGGCCACAGGTTTGTCCGTCTTGCCATCACGATAGGCTAGACGGATGCTTGACCTGTGGCCTCTGATTCTCTCGCACAGAGCTGTCTCTGTTTTTCCTATATAGCTTAGTCCACACGGACATGTAAGCTTATAGATCACAAATTCTGTGCGACAGTGTATCCTATGGGCTATTTTATATACTTTACCCGTATGTGGGTGGGAAAAGGTTTTAGCCGGTATAATATGGCCGCAGGTCACACACCCCAAGCATCTCACACAGCCGTTGTTCTTAATATTCGATGTTTTCGGATTGTAACAATGAACTGGATCCGTCTTTACCATTATATCTCTCAAGTTCTTATTTCTCTTCAAGCAGAACATTGGTAATTGTTTAAATTGCTCCGGTAGTGTTCGGTCCTGTTGCAGAATGTTCCAATTACGTTTGATGGATTTCGTAACCTCTTGACTCGCTGTATGTAGTTTCATAGGAAATACCAGTCTCGTGTTGCCTTTTTTCTTTGAACTTGTTATTTGCCTGTTATGATGTAATCTGGCCTTCTGTAAGGCCTTGTCTAAATCTTGATGTTTATAGCCTCTTGTTGAAAATTTAGAGTACATAGTCTTCAATTGTTCCTCACATTGGTCACTTTGGGAATTGTTCCGACACACCCGTAGAAATTGAGAAAATGGAAGTGAAATTTTGAAGTGATTTAGGATGAAAACTATCGTGATGTAGTAGAGTATAACGATCAGTTATCTTCGTATACAGTCTGTACTCCAATTTGTGGTTAACTGCCATCAATTCGACATCAAAAATTGTATACATTCCTCTTCAATCTGTGAGGTCACTTTTATTGGGGTAGATAGATTGTTGATATACTCAACCAACAACTGAGCTTCATCTTTAGATCCAATCCATAAGATCAAAATGTCATCGATATATCTATAATATCTCACTATCTGTTCTCTGAAATGTGTGAGGATATATCGTTGTTAAAATCATACATGTATGCGTTAGCATACATGGGGGCCATGGCGGACCCCATAGATGTACCAGAGATCTGGAGGAACCATTGGGATTCGAAACGAAAATAGTTATTACTCAGTGTCAATGATAAGAGTTCCATGATGAACTCTATTGGAGGTCCTTGGTAGTGTGGAGATGTTGTAAGTAGCTCCCTCATCGTCTCAATACCCTCCTCATGCGGTATAACCGTATAAAGACTATTGACGTCCATGGTTATTAAAAGGCCATTGAATTTCTCAATTGAGTTTAGGTCAGATAAGAGACTGTTTGTGTCCTTGAGACATGTGGGAATAGATGTAACAGGTAGTTTGAATAGGTGGTCCAGGTATTTTGCAATAGGTTCCAATATGCCATTTATTGCAGACACAATCGGTCTCCCTGGTGAATTAGTGGGATTCTTGTGTATTTTTGGCAGTGTATATAATATCAGTGTGCGAGGATGTTCAAGGAGATATTCAAACAAATCCATATCGATGTACCCTGCTCTTAGCCCCATCAGAAGAGTGTCTTCAATCTTACTGGCAATGTTGGTAGTGGGGTCACGATCAAGGCTTAAATAAGTATTATGTTGTCCTAGTTGTTGTTGAATTTCATAGGCGTAGTTCTTGTAATTCATAACTACAATACCACCCCCTTTGTCTGCTGAGCGGATCACAATGGTGGGGTCTGTAGACAATTTACGTACAATTTCATGTTGTTCTTTAGAAAAATTGCTGAATTGTGACTTATGTTTAGTCATAATACTTTCCGTTTCATTTTTTATCGTAGACAAAAACGTTTTTATAGTCGGCTGGTTTGAAAAGGGATCGAACTGGCTAGGTCTCTTGAATTGATGTTTACTGGCAAGGGTATACGGACCTTTGCTTTGTTTATTGATCTTGTTAAAATGATCCTTGAGTCTTAATGAACGACCAAACTTAAATAGCTCCACTTGCCATTCAAACTTGTTTGGAGTTCTTGTAGGGATAAGAAAGTCCCTTGCTGAGAACATCAATTTCTTTCTGATTTAATGTGCGATCTGATAGATTAAATATAGGGACTATTTCCGCACAGGTGTTTTTTTGTGTCCAGTGGGTCCTTTGCTTTTGTCCTCTTCTTGTGACTGATCTTTGTTGTTTCTGTTTCTGTTTCTTGTGGAGATTCTCTGGAGCTGTATCACTTCTTGTGGCCCCTCCTTCTCTAAAAAATGAGCTGGTTGTAATGGAGAGAGCCTTCCCCTTCTGATGCCGATTCACCTGATGTAATGTCTATGGTAGCAATACGTGGCTTGAGTATTCTTTTTCTGAATCTTCTAGGGCGATTTTGATGTTCTCCCGTTAGCCATCTGTAAACATAATGTTCCGTGTAGTCTCTCCATTTTCTGTCTATTGAATTTAATAAGCTGGTTTTTATACTTAAGTGTTTCCTCACTTAGTTTCAGCTGTAGACTAGTTCCTTCTTGTGTGTTCAAAAGGATGGCTTGTTTGCTTTCAAGTTGTTGGATTTTCTTACGGATTTCTATCAAGTCTTCCCTGACGTCCTGTATTGTAATAAGCATTAAATCAAGCGAGCACTTATTTAACACTGATGTCCAGGCTTTGCATACTTTGGATTTAGATCTGCCAATCGTAGGTATATTATGAACCAGAAAGCCTCTCGGTATCTGCTTGGCTCTATGGTAATCGGATAAAACCAATCCGTGTAGATCCAAATCTACTTCTTTCTTTTTCAATTTAAGTAATTTGAAATATACATCTTTTAGAGTAGTTGTAGTAGGTAATGAGAGGCTGGTAGTTTCCCATAATATCTCTTGAGCTTCCTCAGCTGAAAATTGGAGGGTAGTTGCTTGTAATCCACATGCTCCTGATTCATGTAGAAAGTCCTCCATATTGATCCAAACAAAAGTAAAAAATCCTAATATTTCCCTCATGTAATGAAAAGTATAAAAAGTTATCCACTCCTTCCAGTATAAAACATTATACTTTATTGGTATGCATTAAAAATAAAAAATGAAAAGTGGTAACTGTTTCTTTAAGAAATAAAAAACAATGCAAGAAATTATGCACTAAAGTGTCCCAAATATAGCCACATTCCCTCCACCAGGGAATAGTATGGTTAAATTAGTGAGTGCATAGAAAAGGTGCTATCAAGTAGCCCAAAATCTAGTCAAACAAAAAATCCTTGCACTCCAACACAAAAAACTATATGGCCTGGTGCCCAGCAAAAAAGATGATATAAAATGAAGAAAAATACCGGCACTCTAGGTCTTCCAATGAATGTAGTTTAATTTGTCAATCCAAAGTCAACGTTTCAGCCCTGGTTCAGGGCTTTCATCAGAACACTTGATAAAGACCCCAGCAGGGTCGAAACGTCGATTTGTTCTGCACATGTAATGTATTCTATTTGATACAGTAAATACTTTTTTCACTGAAGCGAAGACCCAGAGTGCTCCCTTTATTTTGTATTTTATATTTGGACGCGGGACTGCACCTAGGCATTTTTTTGACTATAGATAAATAGAGGAGGAGTGCCGTGCTTTCTTATTGTTATATATATATATATATATATATATATATATATATATATATATAAACACACACACACATAGATGGCGGGATATGCATTACCAGACAAGTATTGTGAGACATACCCATTACAGTGCTCTGGTTTAGAACTGACAATTCATAACATGGTAAGTTACTTATAAAAGTATGCACTTTATTAATTTTGCTTATTGTTAAGCTATACTATAACACTTTTGCACTTGCACTTTATCATGTGAACATTATATATTATGCTCACCTAGTGGCATTTGTTTATTCTTTCTATTACAATTTTTTTTAAGTAACTTTAAATCTTTATTTTTTTTCCTTTCAATTGTTTTAAACATTTAACAAATTGCAATACTTCTGTTAGTAATTTGTACTTCTATAGTCAATATTCAATTCATACAAATTTTACGTATAAAATGAAGGCCTCTTTAAGATATAAGATTTAACATTAAGTAACTAATAGTACATATATTATACAAATTTGCAATATAACACAAGACAACATTGCAGTAAAATAGGAAATTTTGAAAATTCTCCTTAAGTAGGGTAGGAGGAGCTTTAGATATGACTTATATATGTTCAATGTTCAAGGTATACACAGTTGGTTGGTATTACTTCTGATTAATAAAGATTTACTTATCTAGTATTTCCTGTATTAATCAGTTATAAACATTTCATCCAAACAGATACTTTTTTACTTAATTTTTGTTTACTCAACATCAACTCCATTTTTATCTGAAACTCGAGTTGGTTTTTTACTTTCTTCCAAGGGACCTCTAAATCTTTTTTCCACCATCTCGCAACAACTTTTTTAACAACTAAAAAAAAGATGTATAAGAATTGCTTTGAATTCATACGCCATAGGTGGCCAATTTAAATGTAAATGACCTCTGGGGAAATTTTCAACTCGAGTTTTAGATCTTTAGATATAAACTTTTGTGTTGTCAACCAAAGATTTCTTAGTTTGTGACAATCCCACCAAATATGTCTAAAATTACCTCTTACATATCTGCATCTCCAGCAAACCGGATTAGTTGAGGGATATATTTTATTTAATTTTTCCGGTACCAAGTACCATCTGTTTAGGACTTTAAAGTGTGTTTCTAACAAGTTTAGTGAATGTATATTCTTCATAACATCCATCATTGAAGAACCCCATTGTTTCATATTGATATTGATGTTTAAATCTTTTTTCCATACAAATATAGCTGTTTGATTTATATCCTTGACACTTGCTTTGCTCAGTATTAAGGCTTTAGAAAGTGGTTTATTGATTTTTTTTGAAGTAAATAGTGAATCAATCAGATTACTCAAATTAGATTTTGATGTAATTAGATGTGTAGTCATGTAGCTTTTAAGTCTTAAAAAATTAAACACCTCCCTAGATGGAATTTTATATGCACATGTTATGTGAGCGAAAGTTTTGATTGTTCCTTCTGTCAATAAATGTTCTAATCGTAATATCCCTAATTTATTCCAATTATTGAGGTTTAAATCTTCTACTTGATTTTCCACAGTATTTAAATCCAAATAGCTCGGAACTTTTTTTTCAATATTTAATGCTTTCTTTATTTTAGACCAATTGTTTAATAACTGAGTCAAAATAACACAAGGTTAACCTTTTTTAGAGGTTTTATCTATGTTCCAAATTAAGCAATCCAAACTAGAAACTTCCCCTGCCCTCATTTCCATCTTATACCATCCTTCATTTTTATTTTCTACTACTTGCATTCTATAAATATGTAAGATTGTGGCTACTTTAAAGTTGTTCATTATTAATGGATAAGCAAGTCCACCCTTATTTAGTTTTTGTGCTAATATTGACTGCTTTACTCTTGGCTTCTTACCTTTCCAGATATATTGAGTAAAACTTTTTTTGTATTAACTCAAGCCAATTAATCGGAATTTGAAGAGGTAGCATTTGGAACATATAGTTCCACTTTGGTATTACATATGAATTGATCACATTTATTCATCCCCAAAAAGTGATTTCTAAGTTTCTACGATCTTTTAACCATTTGTTGAGTTTTAATAATAGTTCTAAAAAGTTTATCTCCATAATCTTATTAACCTCTCTAGTAATTTTAATTCCTAGGTAATCCATACTGTCTTTAACCCAAATAAAGTCATAACTGTTTTAATCTCTTGTTGCGTTTTTTTTATCGCGATTAATATCTAAAATCAAGGATTTGTTTACGTTTAATTTGTAATTTGATATGTGACTATACCGGTCAATTTCCTGCATAATATGTTCCAATGAACTCTTAGGATTAGTCACAGTGATTAGAATATCGTCAGCATATAAACTGATCTTTTGATCTTCATCCATTATTTTATAGCCGTTGATCTTTTTGTTGTTTCTAATATTTTCAGCCAATGGTTCAATAGACAGTAAATAAAGTAATGGTGAAAGTGGGCATCCTTGCCGAGTCCCATTTTTAAGTTGGAACCATGGGGCAATAATATTAGGTCCTATAGTACGTGCAACTGGGTTTACATAGAGAGCCATAATGGCTTTCTTAATCCAGCCTTCAAATCCATAGTGTGATAAAACAGCTTCTAGGTATTTCCAGCTGACTCTGTCAAATGCTTTTTCAGCATCAATCGACAGAGTCAAAACTGGAATCCCATTTCTGTTTGCATCATCTAAGATGTTTATAATTCTTCTCGTACTCGTATAAGAATTTCTACCTGGAACATATCCTATTTGATCTCTATGAATAATTAATGGAAGAAGTTTCTTTATTCTAGCAGCCAAAACTGAAGCATATAACTTAGTATCTACGTCTATTAAAGATATTGGACGATAATTTTTAACATCAGTAGGGTTTTTATCATTTTTTAAGATTGGCAAAATATTATCTCTATTAACTCTATTTGCAGCTGTGTTGAAAGCATTAGTCAAATGAGGACATAATAAATCTTTAAATGTTTTATAAAATAAATTACTAAACCCATCAGGGCCTGGTGTTTTTGATCTTTCTAGCTCATTTATAAATTTCATAATCTCATCTATAGTTATGGCCTTATTTAAAAAATCATTATCAGGTACTGTTAGTTAAAACTTGTTTATACTTTCTAAATATTTTTCAATATTATCATCTGTGGTAGTTTGAGGTATGTTATATAAATTACTATAGAATTCATTGAAATGTTTTCCTATTTCTCTAGGAGTTATTGCTGTTTTTCCATTATGTATTAATTTTTCCACTTTGTTCTGTCCTTTTTGTTTTCTAAGTTTTTGAGATAGCATTTTATCAGCTCTATTGCCTTTAGCGTAATATTTAAGTTTTAATCTGTCCATGTTTTTGACAGTTCCTTCTATTAATTTTTGCTTTATGTTTTCTTTTAGTACTATTTTTTCATAAATTTCAGGGGATGGAGATTGTTTATTAACATGAGTCATATTTCTTAATTCAGTATGTAAATAAGATAGAGTAATATTTTTATCAACTTAACTTTGTAATTTGATAAAATGGCCCCTTATTACAGCCTTAAAGGCGCACCACAAAATAGATGGATCAGTATTTTCTGAAATATTTTCTTTAAAATAGTTTTTTATATTATTTTCTATATAGGTTTTATTTATTTCAGAGCAAAGCAAGTTATCACTTAAGCGCCAAGTATATGTTTCTCTTTTGGTTATGCAAAGGCCTATTTCACACAGCACACCATTATGATCCGTTCATACTATTTCATTAATGTTTTTTTTTTTTTTATCGTATCAATAATACTTGGATCCACCCAAATCATATCTAATCTTGAATAAGAAAAATGAACTTTTGAAAAATGCGTATAGTCTCTCTCATTAGGGTTATAAATTCTCCAAATGTCAAATAAGTTGTATTCATCTTTAATCTTCCTTAAAGCTTTAGCTTGTTTTATCACCATTTGATTTAAATTATTTCCTTTCATTAATTTTTTGTCTATCTGTGGATCCAATACAGCATTGAAATCACCTGCTAATATTAACTTTCCTGCTTTAATTTTGTCTACTTTTTCTAGTATGGTTTTTAAATAGGAAGCTGGTGAGTAATTTGGAAGATATATATTACATAATGTAAAAAGTATGGAGTCAATTTTACATATTATAATCAAAAATCTGCCTTCAACATCTTGTACCTGATGAATAATTTCAACCTTGATTTTTTCTCCAAATACTATAGCTACTTCACATTTTTTTTTATCTTTATTAGAAGCATGGATTATAAGCGGAAATCTTTTTCCTCCCCAATTGTGTTTATCTGTTTGCCTCCAATGGGTTTCTTGTAGAAATATCAAATGTAATTGCTTTTCACTTAAATATTTATATAGTAGAGCTCTTTTTGCTATAGTATTCATACCTTGAACATTGAGTGTGAGCATTTTTATCATATTATTTCTCGAAACATCTTTGCATCCTTCTCCACCCCATAATCTCTAATATCTTTCCTCATTGCTGCAAAAACATACACATAATAACACAAAAAACATAAATTTAAAATCATTGGAGGAAATCCTCCCTTCTTAGCACAAAGACTGTAAATTTTACTGTGTCTTTAACCCAGACACTAAGTAGGTATGTCCGGAATGAAATGGTGCTATTTAAGATTTTACCCCGAAAAAAAATAAAATAAATAATAGTAATTCTTTTGAACGCATTATACCCCACTTTTTCCTTTTTTAAGTGTGTTTCTTCTTAAAATATTTGTTATACATATTTCAACAAAGATGCAAAGAGCTTATGTTATGTACATAGCTTGTACAGATATACAGAGCCACCCGGTTGTTTATAGCTGTGGGTGGTTGTTAGACTCCTTTTATGGGGATTTGGTTTGATTGTATTGATGTGGTTGATTGTATCACTTTCAGAGTCCTTAAAACCGTTTATCTTATAATTATTCCATGTATAATCATCGTTGCATACAGAATGATAGAACAAGGTCTGCCTTTCATTGTATTTTTAGAAATATTGTATGTGTTTTTATAATATATAATTCATCGGGTAACTTTCACACATGGGATTGTGCACATATTGTTGTTAGATGATCTACACCATTTTTATACACAGTCACTGGATGCTGGATTTGTTTGCATATTTTTTCACACATTGTTTCACACGGTTGCGTACCACACGCTTTGATCACCAACAAGAGCATTAGATACAGCTTAATATAGCCCTTTATACTATCACAGA